>NW_021145977.1:40403-50000 GCF_002837175.3 Physeter macrocephalus | reverse complement strand
AGCACTCGGTGCTGATGAGTGAAACTGTTTCTCCGCTAAGTCACAGGCTACAAGTGCCTCGGAGACCAACCACACAGAGCAGCAGATGGGGCAGGGCTCTGACCCTGACTCAGATCTGGGTCCTGCTACATACTGGCTGTGTGAGGTTCCCGTTCTGATGACATGCTGCCATGGGAACAGGGGCCAGGCCCTTCTCCTCTCCAGGCCTCCGTTCACCCATCTGCCAAGTGGGGAGAATTGTACTTGTCCGCCCCGCTTAGGGAGCTAGCACTCTAAAAACCTTGGAAAACACTCCTGTCCTTCCTTCGGGAATTTTTTTTTTTTTTTTTTTTTTTTTTTTGCGGTACGCGGGCCTCTCACTGTTGTGGCCCCTCCCGCCGCGGAGCACAGGCTCCAGACGCGCAGGCTCAGCGGCCATGGCTCACGGGCCCAGCCGCTCCGCGACACATGGGATCCTCCCGGACCGGGGCACGAACCCGTGTCCCGTGCATTGGCAGGCGGACTCTCAACCACTGCGCCACCAGGGAAGTCCTCTTAGGGAATTTTAAGAAGCTTCTGTTCCCTAAGCAGCAGTGGGGCAGCTCTGAAGCGGGGCAGGAGCCAATGTATGTGGATTATTCCCATTCACCCCTCAATGATCAACATGGATTTGTGCCAGGCCCAGTGCTGGGTACTGGGGCCATGGAGCCACATCAGCACCACTTCTATCCTCAAGGAGCTCAAGGTCAAGGGTAGGGTGGAGCACGGAAGGAGGCACCCAAGGAAGGCTTGCAACCAGATGCTGACATCGCCTGTGAAGCTGGGCACAGAGATGGACGCAGTGCAGTGGGAGCCCAGCGGAAGGGGCTCAGCCAGCCAGGGGAGGACCGCACACGGGACTCACAGAGGAGGTGGTCTGCGGTGATACCTGTGAGAGCACACATCTACGGTGCAGAAGAGAAAGAAGAGGAGTTCCAGGCAGTGTCAAAGCCCACGTAAAGGCTGGGTGAAGCTGGCCAGTTGGGGGAAGTGCCGATGATCCCCTGGTCCAAGCGCAGTGTATTTGGCTGGTGAAGGGCGTGAGCTGGGACCGGAGCAGAGAGCTGGGCTGAGATCCGGAGCTCAGACTTTATCTAGAGGACTATGGGAAGCCACGGAAGCTCTACAGAAGGGAACGACGAGTCAGACTTTGGATTTAGAAGCTGACCTCTGGCTGCTTCACTGAGAAAGCATCAGAGGAGCCCAGCTTACAGGCAGGAGGCAGTCTTAGCCCTCTTGGGGCTGGGAGAGGTGAGGAGGCCCCACCTGGGCCTGGGGGGCTTTGGGGATGCATGGAGGAAGTGAAGGCAGGCCAGACTGCCAACTCCCTTCTGGCTTGGTTGTTCTAGAAGCCTACAACTCGGGGCTCTGAGTCTCTCCCCTTACCCACCACTGGCCCATCTCCCCTGCCCTGAATTTCGGGGCTGGGTCCTCTCTCTCTCTTCTTCCACTCCAGGAAGTCTTGAGCCCCACTTGGGGGAGCAGCTGGACAGAGGAGGAGCAGGCCCCGAATGACAGGAGGAAAAGAAGACAGCCTGGGACTGGCATGGGACCTGCAGCCTTGAGAGCCCAGGGAATGGACACTCTTGCTAGAGTACCTCAAAGGCAACAGCTGCATAGAACTTGGCCTCACGGACAAAAAACTACAATACAGTCCCAACCTCTCCGGCTTTTTGCCTGTTTAGTCACAGGAGGCAATTCTTGGCAGCAGGACGGGAGCGTTGGAGACTCTGGCTCTGCCAAGAGAATGTCACTTGAGGGAGGGCCCTTAGATCCTGAGTGGGATCTCATTGTCTATAGAGGACGCTGTGGCCCAGAGAGGGCAGGAAGGTGCCCAAGGCCACACAGCAAGCAGGGGGATGCAGACTAAGACAGGAATGAGGCTTTATTTGAGCAGTTTGGGTCTCTTATGCCCCCTTATCCCTTCCTTCCCCCCACCACAGAAAAGGAAAATGTTTTTAGACCGGAGGCAAAAGAATGTGAAGTTGAAATCTGAGCCTTGGGTCTTGGGAAAAGAATACAGAGAAGTCAGACGTATTCTGGATGAGCAGAGATCTGCTTACCCTGCAGACGGGAAATACTCAGGGCTGTCCAAGGCCTCCTTCTGTGCAGGTCTGACCTGGGAGGGCAGGCCGAGTGTGAGCCGATGGGAACAGAGAACGCCTGCCAACACTGCTAGGTAAAGGGCCAATCTACCACGGACAGACGGAGGAGCGCTCAGCCGCTTAGCTCCCTGCCTGTAACCTTCTCTTGGGGCCTCAGGCCCATGCTGGCACATTCCGCTGCCTGGCCTAGACCTGCCACCAGGGCCCTGACAGATCAGGGGCAGGGGTTCTTGTTGGCCCCCACTTGTCCACACCCACACCCTTCCTGCCCCGCCTAGAAGCTCACCTCCTCTAAGAAGGCCTCCCTTCAGCTCCAGTCTTTGTCTTCTCCTTCTGTGTGCTTCTGCAGTTGAGAAGGGCAGCAACAGGCCAGAGTTGCTTTCTGCCTTGTGGTGTCTGGGGCTCTAAGAGACTGTGGGTTGTGTAAGAATGTGTGTGTGCACTTGTGTGTGAAAGGGAGAGATCAGATGGAGATAGAGATAGACAGATGGTCGACAGATTCAGGACAGGTGTATGGACTGCCTTGTGCACTATCCACGTCAGTAAGAGTCGTAACCTGACTTACGTTCACACATGTAACAAAAAACCCCTCTGTGCCAGGCACTGTGCAGGACTCCCAGGAAGACTCAAATAAATGTGATTTAGTTCTACTCCTTCCCGACACCAAGGTGCCCCATCAATCATTCTCCATGGTTCAGTCTTAGCGCTGGCCCACCAAGGTTCTCTGTGATCTGGCCCCTGCCGTGTTTGGGTCTGCACCCTCAGCCCCCTCCACTCTCTTCCTGTTACTTTTATTTCCACTTGCTGTTGGAGGGCACCACAAAGGATGATCTCGGACCTTGAGGCTTAGGATCCGGGCTGTACCCGGTACTTTGAGCATCCCTGACCCGATGCATGCCCACTGGTTCTGGGCCTAACAGGGAAAGGGGATGCTGTGTGTGGGCGTGATCTTTGAAAACCATAAATGAGGTCACAGCACTCCCAGGCTCAAATCCTTCTTGGCTCTGCTCTGCTCAAGGCATAACCTCTGACTCCTTCAACAAGCCTCTCAGCTCTGCTTGGTGGGCCTGGCTGCCTCCTCATATTCACCTGGCTTCCTGCCCTCCCCGCTCTGTGTTTTCAACATGCTGCCTTGACAGGTTTTATTTGAATGTGTTCTTTTGTTCCCACTTCAGGGCCTTTGCACATGCTGGTCCTTCTGCCAGGTGTGCTATTCCTGTCATCCCTCTCTTTTTTGCCCCATTAACTCCTACTTATCTTTCAGATAGTGGTTCAAGCGTCACCTCCTGAAAATGTCTTCCCTGATGCCCAGATCAGTTCAGGGGCCCCCATTCAAGTCTCTGCTATACCCTGTACTCTTTCTTCAGCATACTCGTAATAGTCTCCTTCATATATTGACATATATAATCATTTGTTTAATGTCTGCTTCTCCTAATAATAATTTTAACTACCATTGATTAGCCACTTGTTCAATACCAGACACTGTACAAAGCTCTTTACAAATATGATTTCATTTAAGTCCCCAACAACCCTCGGAAGTAGTTACCATTTTTATCACATTTTACAGATGAGGCAAAGGAGGCACAGAGTTGCTAAGTGACTTGCCTGAGGTCACACAGCCAGTAAGCGGTGGGTGAATCAAGATAGTCTGGACATTTTAGCCACGTGCCAGTCTTCCGCCCGCTGCTGTGGAGACACGATGAGGGTGGGGACCATGTCTTCTCTGCTCATCCTCACGTCCTCAGCACCTAATCTGGGACCTGGACTCGCAGCCACCCACTAAAGGGAAGGAAGGAAGGAGAGGCTGGGGTGCCAGCTGTTGGAAAGATAGCCAGGAGCAGCCTCCAGAGGCCACGTCTCCCCTGCCTCCTGGCTCCTGAATCAGGGAGAGCTAGTGTTCAAAACCAGTAAGTGTGTTTTTGCAAAAGAGATGGGGCAGGCAGAAAATGCAGACGTGGAGCCAGAGCTGGGCAAAAGCCCAAATGTGGACCAGAGCCTCGGGGTTTGGAGGGGCCTCAGAAATCATGCAGCCCAGGGATTCTCAGCTGCGGGGTTTCTTTTCAGTCCGCTCCCTCCAGGGAGTGTCTCCCTGGGGACGTGCCGCAGGTCCAGGCAGAGGGCTTGTCGGTGTAGTGGCAGCGGCTCATCTCCCACCCACAGGCCAGGCCATCGCAGGGCACCGACATGGACCGTGGAAAGGGCCCTCCTTCTACAGTCTTGATGTCTGTCTCCTGGAGGCTTTCCCTTCCGCTGGAGGAGCTGACCTGCTTCTGAGACTGGCATCTGTTCTGGAGATGAGGGCCCAGTCCCTTCAGGGGACACAAAGGGGGCCCCTCGCCGTCCTCCCCTTTGGCCGCACCCAGGCCCTAGCAGCCCGCGGCCCAGGAGCAGGCCTGGGAGGTCAGTAAGCCTGGGAAGCTTCCCCCCAACTCCCCGGCCCCCCTTTGAAGGGGATCAGGTTCCCCCACAAACATAATTGAACAAAAATATGAGAGAAAAGGTCTTTGTTCTCCCATTTACAGCGTCAGAAAATATGTAACAAATTAGCTGTTTATGAGGTAAGAGAACGGGGCTGTGCGCTGTGGCCAGGAGGCATGGCTGCCACACAAGGGGCCCTTTCAGCACACTGAGTGCAGGGGGCAGCCCAGCCGGGAAGGACAGCTCACCGGGCCTGGCACCGGCAGGGCAGACGGAGGCCCCACCTGACCCCTGGCTTGGACGGGGTGAAGCTTGGTGAGTGGGCACAGGGCGCCAAGCAGTCAACAAAGAATGCGGCCCTGGGAAGGGCCAGGCAGCCGGCGAGGGGGAGCGGGGACCTGGGGAGGCCTGGCTTCCCAGCCCACCTCTGACCGGCTCCCCCACGTGACCCCGCTGACTTCCTCCCCTGCTGGGGACCTGCTTCTTCACCCTGAACAGGAGGGCCTGTCCGATGCTCTCGGGGCACACGTCCACCTGCAGAAAAGCCTGGGTGATGGCTTCCCTGCCAGTTCCTCTGAACCTTAGCGGTGGGGAGGTGGCTCTTGGCAAATGTGCAGGAACTAAAAAATCAAAATATCTTTGATTTTCCTTCCGGGGTTTGATCAAAAATTCCATCTGAAGCACCAAACAGAGGATGTCGTTAAGGCCAAGGAGAACCAGTGAAGGGGTGGTTGGCGGAGCCGGAAGCAGCCTCCTCAGCGGGGAGAGGGGAGAGGGGAGAGCGCTTCTCTCTTCAACCTTGCCTTGGCCGTTATTTGCTTCACCAGCGTGTCCAGAATAGCAAGGGGCAGGCTGAGAGCATTTGGAAAGAGCTTCTTTGGGCTTATCCTGCTTGGTGATTCTTGGAGTTGGGATTTCACATGCCTTACTTGTCCTGCTGTGGTTCTGATGCCCTACGACCTTAGCTTTGGCATCTCACGATTTGGTATTTCTGTTTTGTTTCTCAGGTTTGCATGATTTATTTCTTTTTCAAAAATTTATTCATTTTTATACAGCAGGTTCTTATGTTATCTATTTTATACATGTTAGTGTATATATATCAGTCCCAATCTCCCAATACTTCCCACCACCACCACCCCACTGCCCACGATTTGGTATTTCTGATTCTGTAGTTACCATGTGTTCCTGGGGCCTGTATTTCCCCCATGTCCTTCACGCTGCTGCAGGGCTAGGCACATGGCAGGCCAGTAAATACCCTGCAGGAGTGCGGGGCTGGAGTCTCCCCTGCTGCAAGCCATGTCTGGGACTCTCAGTCACACTGTCTGTGCTCACACTGGCCTGTACTTTCCTCTCCAGCCTCACAGGGGCAGGAGGCTCATGACGGCCCCAAGCCTCTAAGAGCACATGCTAGTGAGATCGTGGGCCCATGCCAGTCTGGTGTAAGGAATCCCCGCGAAAAGCGGGGTGCTAGTCTTCGGCATGAATATCCTGAGTGTTTTGTCTGCAGACACAAACACATCGCTTTCCTGGATCTGATTTTATTTATTTTGATTGGATCTTAACAGTTCTTTACAAGGCTGAAACCAAAGCTGCCTGAAGTCCCTGGGAGACTTGCTAAAACTTCAACTGCACCCAGTTTAGCAGAGCAACTTGAAAGTCAATCAGCGGTGAGGGACAATCTACCTCATTATTTCCAGCCCTGGAATCTGGCAGTAGATGGAATTCTGGGCCTGGTGTGGACGCGGCACAGGGTGAGGAACACAGCAGGGTCTGTCGCCCCCGGCTATGTCTGTGCAGGGTCTGGGGCTGGCTGGGCTGATCTTCCCTCTGAGTGTGGGTGGTGCCAGGAAGGATTTCCCACTTGGGGAAACAAGGGTTATAAGCCCCCCAGACTCCAGGTTCAAGGCTGCTACTCCAGACCTGTGTGGATCAATCCTGTAGATATAGGATTCTGAGCACCTATGTGGGCTGAGCCCTTGGTTGGGTTCTGAGGAAGGATGGATGGAACTGGACATAGTTGCTATCCTCCAGGAAGCAGCCAGGAGACACTGGGGCAAATTCTTATAGAAGGGAGCCAAGGGCCCTGGGAGCACCCAGGAGGGAACACCTGGGGCTGACGCCTTCTCCATCAGGCCTCGCTTTCTCTGTGAGGTCCACGCCACCCCCAACTTAAAGAGGTCACCCCCCCTCCCGAGGCGCTACCATTTTCTCCACTCGCCACATTTGAACACATGATGCTAGTCACTCACTTATCACATCTCCTCCCACTAGAAGGTAAGATGCTCCATGAGGGCTGGGATATTTGTTTTGGTCACTAATATCTCTCCAGCCCCGGTACAGTACATAAAATGTGCTCAGGAAATGTCTGGCACATGAATGAATGAATGAACCTGGAGGCATTTGAATACCAGTGACCATCCCCGGGGCCTCCTGTGCAAGTCCGGTGCCCCAAATCTCTATCCCTTCAGCAGCAGGATGCTGGTGCCGAGGAGAAGGGAAGATGGGGCTTATATACCACCACATCCAACTGTTCACTTGACAGACAAAGCTCAGAGAGGGGAAGGGGCCTGTCCAAGGTCACACAGCACAGGAGCACATGTTTGGACAGACCTCAGGATGTGCCGGTGGCTCCTTCTGTTTCCTTGCCGGCTCGCGAGGGCCTGGCCCACTCCAAGCTCCCCAGGGCACCAGGAAGGAACCCGCGCAGGGAAGGAGGACCAGAGGCTCTTGCCAAGGCCGGCGGCGTGGGCCCCACCTTGCTTCCTGACCATCCTCCCCTGTCGGTCTCACTTCCTGCCCTCCCTCCCTCCCAGCATGGGAATAACAGTAAGTCAACTGATGCCGTATATCACATACTGAGAACTTTGTAACGCGCACATATAAAATCTCAATGAATCCGCTCCCCAGTTCTGTAATGATGAATATTTCAGTTTGAAAAATAACAAAACTAGGCTCAGGGAGGTTGAACAGCTTGCCAAGGTCACACAGGGAGTAGGGGAAGTTTTGACCTGAGTGTTCTGTCCTCGTTCCTGGGTCCCCCCGCGCCAGGTGTTTGTGGTGCCCGGCCTGGCATCCCTTTCCCTCCCCACCCCTCCCCTCCCCTCCTGCAGGAAGTCCCTCTGATGAGCACAGGTTCTCCCCCTCAGCTGAACAGGGGTCACTGTGTGAGAAGGTCCAGGGCATCACTTTCACACAACGATACTAATCACAGGCGGTAAGGGAGTCGGAGGCTACCCGGCCAGTGCTGTTCTGTATAAGGCTCTGCGCTGCGGAGCCTTGAGAGGCGGACAGAGAATCACTAGCAGTCAGAGGCTCTGGGTTCAAGTTATGGCAGATCAATTCACCAATCTGAGTCATCCACGTTCTCCTCTGGAAAAAGGGTAGAAGAAAGCCCAGGGCTGTTGGGAGTCGTCGTGGGTGACCCGTGGGAGCCTGATTCAGCACAGGACTCGGCTTTGGGAGCAGGAACCATGCATGGCTCCAGCTCTCGGGACGGGAAGGAGCCCGCCTGTCTCCCAGGCCTGAGCACTCCCTGGCAGTGCTTCTGCCTGGCAAGCAAGGGGCTGCGGGGGTGGGTGGCGGTGTGCCATGCCTCTGCGCGAGAGTGAGGGCTTCTGAGCAGCTGCAACCCACACCAGACCACTGCAACTTCTAGAAAGTGCTTTTCACACCGAACCGGACCCTGCCCGCCCATCTCAGTCCAGCCTACCGGCCCCCAGAACCAGTCTATGCTCTCTGACCTTGGAAAGGCTGCAGAGATTTGGGGTGGTAACCACCCGCTGCGTGGTCAGCCCCCTCCAGATGGATGCCTGGCCTTGAGAGCCTGTCCCCTCCGGGCCAGCATGGACTGCAGACCCCCCCCCAACCCCGGGCATCCTCTCTGTACACCCTCCAGGCTGTCAGCATCCCATCCAAAAGCAGATGCAGACATCTGAGGAAGAAAATATTCTACAGGGGGGTGGGAACAATGAGGTGCTGCTGATTAACTCTCAGCCGACCAGAAAACGTAATTAACCTCACTGCCAACCCCAGCGCTGGGCAACATGCTCTCTCTCTCAGACCTTCACACGGAGACGCACGCGCGCACACGCACACGTGCACACGCGCACGTGCACGCTCCCGCTCACGTCCATACTCCAAAGCACACCACAAGATCCTGCGTAAAGTCTCCCGTAGACACACACCTAGGTGGACACAGGTTCACACACACACACACACACACACACACACAGACATACAGCCACACACAGTTAGTTATACACACACACACACACTGTCCCACTCATACAGTCTCACACACATGGTCACAAACACACACACTCCTCGGGGGAGATCCTGCATGACCCTAGGCCTGACCCTAGGCCGACTACGCGTTGTTCTGGCTTCTCCTCCTCCCACACACCTGTGGGCTTGCCCTGGGGAGAAATCTCTCTCTCTCTCTGCTCTGGGCATCTCTGATCTCCCAAACGAGGTCGCTGCTTAGGTGTTCAGGTTCTGGTGTGAAGGGAAGATCCCAGGTCAGCTATCTTGGGCTCAAATAGCCCTCTTCCGGTACACGCCCCACTGAGCTTCCTCATTACAGGCAGGATGTCGGGAGAGGGTGCACAGACAGACTCCTCCTCCCTCAGTGATCTTGGGCTGGCCCCTCCAAGGCGTTTCCTCATCTGTTTCCTCATCTCCCCTCCCAGACCAGCAGTGCCCCTGCTCCCTCTGTACCAGCAAACACACACTTTCGTTCTCAAGAACCAAGCACGTCCACCGGAGACCCATCCTCCCTGAAGCCCCAGGCCTTAGTGAGCCCCCTGTCACAGGGGGAATGCAAGCAGAGGAATCTTTCTTGCAGGGTTGCTCTGAAAGTTAGAGATAATGTACATACTACACTTTTCGTTTAATTCTTTTAATTCCCTTAACGACCTTATGAGATGGGTGCTATTATTATCACCATTTTTTTTTTTTTTTTTTTTTTTTTTTTTTTTTGTGGTATGCGGGCCTCCCTCTGTTGTGGCCTCTCCCGTTGCGGAGCACAGGCTCCGGACGTGCAGGCTCAGCGGCCATG
>NW_021145977.1:0-40305 GCF_002837175.3 Physeter macrocephalus | reverse complement strand
CACAGGCTCCGGACGCGCAGGCTCAGCGGCCATGGCTCACGGGCCCAGCCGCTCCGCGGCATGTGGGATCTTCCCAGACCGGGGCGCGAACCCGGTTCCCCTGCATCGGCAGGCGGACGCGCAACCACTGCGCCACCAGGGAAGCCCATATTATCACCATTTTAAGGTGAGGAACCTGAGGCACACAGACCTTAAATAGCAGACACGCTTGTGATCATTCTCGCAGCATTACCCGTCCCCGAGATGCCTTTACGGTTTTGTTCTGGCGCCGAGGGTCAGGTAACCAGTAAGAACACACTAGTGGGCACCGTTTACCCCTGACCCAGGTGGTCTTGCAGGAGAAGGCTGTGGCCCCTTCAAGCACATCAGACAGAGAGCGCGTCACCATGGGCTACACCCTTAGGTCCTGGAGTTGGTCCCCTGGGGCCCTGGTTCCCCCAGTGTGGGTCCCAGCCTCATTTCCCTGTGCTGCCGTTAGGGCCATGTGAGGGACCAGGGTGGGTCTGGTTGTGGATGAGCAACGCCGGTGAGGTCACCGCGCGCTGTGCTGTCAGCATATCAGCAGAGACAGTCCTGGGGCACAGGGTCTGGGGACACCTGTGACTTCAGATCCTGGGGCTGGGACACTTGGCCCTCCCTGAGTATCTCCAGGGTGTCTTCTGCCCTGAAGCCCCTCATCCTATGGGTGGAGTCCTCCATCCTGAGGAAACAGTGACTGAGGGGACACAATGCTGGGGAGGCTTTCAGGAGTGAAGTGCGAGCCGGGGCTGGCCCGGCAGAGCCATCACTGTATTGGTCTCGTGCTGTTCTTGCATCTCCTGGGGTACAGGGTTCTCCCTGGGGCCTGCTCTCTGCCAACTTGGTGCAGGCCGGGCAGGCAGAAGTCCTGGATGCGTAGCTGCATGGAAGAAGCAGGTGGTGGAAAGCTGGCCAAGTTGGTGCGGTGTCAGTGCATTCTTGGACCAAGGCACTGAACATCTCATCTTCTGACTTCACTTCCAAGCGGGAATGGAGGCCTCGCTGCCCCAGAAGGGTCGTGCCCAGTCACTGCTTGGGGCTGGAGGCTTTGCGGGGTAGGGAGAGGCCTTGGCGGCCCCTTCTGATCTCCCTGACCCGGAGCACCAGCCTCTGCTTGCACTCCCCTTGTGACGGGGAGCTCACTAAGGCCTAGGGCTTCAGGGAGGATGGGTCTCCGGTGGACATGCTAGGTTCTTGAGAATGAAAGTGTGTGTTTGCTGGTACAGAGGGAGCAGGGGCACTGCTGGTCTGGGAGGAGACAGGGAAGCCTTGCTGCAGCCTGAGAACAGGGTGGTGGGAGAGCCCTTCAGCCCAGCTGGAGCAGGAAGAGCAGCGTCAAAGCTGCAGAGGCCTGTGAAGATCTTCCTTCTGGTCCAGCCCTCTGGGTTTTCACAGGGTGGGATGGAGGTCCAGAACCGAAGCCGCTGTGTTCCTGTTCAGAACTCCTTCTGCTGGGAAGCCACGTAAAGGGTGAGATCAGAGGGGCACCAAGATCCGCACCCCCCACCTCCGCGCCCCAAGGAGGGCTGCCCAGAGCCGACTGAAATGTAACGTTGATCCCTCTTGGGAGGGTGGCTGGTGTCAATTCATGTGGGCAGCTCCTCAGGCTGCGCCCCTGGTGGGCAAGTCCTGTCCTGAGGGCCTGGTCCCTGCCCCGGGCCCTGGGAGGGATGTTGGCAACTCTCTCGTCCTTCTCGCACCTGGCTTTCCTCACCTGTAAAGTGGAGGCTGTTAAACTGCCTCACCGTGAGGGTCAGCGGCACACAGGAAATCAGCCGGCATGGGACCCGACGTGTACGACCGGGTGTGGGTCAAGGACCAAGAGCAAGGGGGCCGCCCCACAGGCTTTGCTGTAACTGGGAGAGAAGGGGTTCCAGGCCCGGTCATTCTTGGTCCTCTTCCCTCAGTCTTCCTGTCCACCTGCCCAGGCAGGCGGCCTCCTTAGGCAACACAGATCTGTTAGGTCCAAATCCCACCAGTGCTGCAGAGGCAGGGCCGGTGGGGGATCCTCCAGCAATGAAGGTTATCAGCTCCCGCTCAACGTTCCGCAAATTCAGTCCTGGATTCTGGTGAGCACCTACTGATCACCCACTTTGTGGGGTGTGTGTTCTCCAGTCCATGATCTTGTTGGTCATCACTGGACCCTATGGGTGGACAGGGTTGCCTCCCCATTTCACAGATGATGCAACTGAGGACCAAAGAAGTGCAGCGACGCGCCCAGGCATATAGCTCACCTAGTAGGTGGGGGAAGTGGCACTTAAACTCATGTCCAGAGCCCAGGTCCTATTCACTCCCTCCTCCAAATTGCTGGAAGCAAGGACAAAGGCGAAGGGCTGTGTAGCAGAGAGGTCCCTGAAACTAAGAGGGACAGCACAGGTGCAAGCGACAGGATGAATTCCTGCAGGTGACATTTGACGCTCCTGGACCTTTAATAGTTTCTTCCTTTCCACTCTGTTCCACCATCCCCAGGCCCTGGAGCTGCCTGTGGAGTGGCTAATCATGGGCAGTTACCACACTGGCACATCGTAAACAGTCTGTAAAAGGCCCGGGAGCTCGGCTCACACCACACAGAGCCAGAGAGCACCCCCCCACCCCGCGCACACACACACACATACACACGGCTGCCCATGGGAGGAGGCCAGCCCGGGCAGCACCGGCCCTGGACTTGCTGTGTCCTCACCTCGGAATAAGGCCCCGTGAGGAAGATGGACGGCCGGCCCAATTTTTCCTCTGGGGGTCTCGGGCTCAGAGAAAGGGGGTAACTTTTACAAGGTTACAGAGTGGGCTATGGGCGAGTCAGGACTAGATGTCTTCGTTTCAAAACACATGAGCAGGAATAAAGGCTGACCCCACTGGTCATTTCCAAAGCACTTCCAAATCTGGGTTCTCATGAATTCCCAAAATAGCTGTCTTGGAAATGCGGAAAGTGAGGCTCAGAGAAGGAAAGCCACAGTCCATCCCCAGCCCAGTCACTGGAGTGACCTTCCCACAGGACAGGTCTGACCACACTGCCTGGCTCCAAAGCTCACCGTGGCTCCCCACTGCCCCCTTACCCACACACCTGACACTTCCTGCTTTAGACTCACCTCCCACTCACCCGCATTATGGTTCTGAAGAGTCAACTAACTACTCATGAGTCCCCAAGACACCATTCTCTTTCACACCTCCACACTTTTGCTGAAGCTATGCCCTTTGCCTGGAAAATTCTCCTGCCACTCCTCCGGCTGGCTGACCCCATCTGGATTGAGCATCTCATCTATTCTTTATGAGCTTCCACGGAAGAATTCTTGGATCTCTGGGACTGGACGCTGGGCTCTGCAAGGCCAGGAACACCCAGCCTGGTACAGAGCAGGTGTATAGAAGGGCTCTCATTTCTGGGAGCTCTGTCTGTCCTCCCAGGAAGGGCCCAGACCCTCAGCCCCTACGAGAGGACTCCCCATGGGCTCAGGGAACCCTCTGGGGGCACTAAGTGGGAAGAAGCTGCTGAGTTCCCAGCATGTAGCTCCACCCCTTCAAGGGAAGCCCTCGGTCTGAGGCTGCAGTGGTGGGCGGGGCCTTGGGCTGGGAGACAGGAGGTTAGTTCATGTTCTGCCTCCACCACTGACTTCCTGTGTGGCACTGGGCCTTGGTTTTCTCATCTGTTCCATGCGGAGAGGTCTGAGGCTCCAAGAGAACAGAGACTAGGTCTGTGTGCCCCTCAGTGTATGCTTGGTGCCCGGTGGGTGGTAGAGTTCAGCAAAGACCTGGTAACCCACCAGCTGGGATTCTCAGTGGGGTGGGGGTGTGTGTGTCGGGCTCTTGCTGGGGGTTGGGTGGAAGGTCGCATGGACTTAGAGTGTTAAGCAGCCCACCTGGCTTCAAGCGGCCTCCGGAGGGCTCCATCCATCACACACAGGACACAGCAGAAGGGCAGCTGGGGCTGAGCCCACAGACTTAACTGCGGTTGACGGAAAAATACTTGTCTTTCTAGATGAAAAGACATTCTTAATTTTACCGTTGCTTTGGGCTGTGGTTGAACTCGTGATATATAATTTAATATAAAATGTATTTAACTCATGATATAGAATGTATTTTACAAATGTCATTTATTTCAAAATATATATTTATTTTGAGTAAATAAAAGAGGGTCTGAGATGTTCGTGTTGAGTTAGAAGGAGCCATGGTGTCCAAAATACAAAGAGTTGAGAGACACTGTCCTGGATGGAGGGATGCTTCTAGGAGGACATTCTAGTAGAATGTGCTCAGGAAGCCACCAGGAGGTATTTGGGCAGGGTCGCTGAGTTATGTCTCTGGCATGACCTCACACGCTGGGAGTCCCTGGGCAAAGCTGGGAAAACCTTGGGGCCTCATCGTCTCACTCACGGGTCCAAGCTCCAAGCAAGACCCGGCGGGATGGGTGTGTGACTACAGGGTGGGGAGGGAGAGGGTGGGGCTGCCCAGGGGGCTGCCCAGGCTTCTCGTCCCCCTTTATCATCCCAGGAGGCTCCCCAAAGTCAGCCTCTGACCGCTGAGCACTGGAAGGCATGTGATGGGAGAGGCAGCCAGTGGATTCTTCAACCTACCACCTCGGGACTCGGGAACCATGAACTGATCAGGGACATCTGCAAGCGGGTTGCTTGATTTCTCAAATCGGTAGACATATTTGGAGCATCTGTACGTGCTCCACAGCCAGACCTCTGGGTTCAAATGCCCACGTCACCTCCTCTGTCTATGTGGCCCTTGGCAAGTCCCTTGGCCTCTGTGCTCTGCCGGCACGGCCCTTAAATTGCCTGGACAAGAAGCACAGGGGGTAGAGATGGCTGATGGCATTCCCAGAGGGTCCGGAGCCTGAAAGAAGCATTTCCATCTCCTCAGATTCCTGAGGCACCTGACTTGTCCCGTGGTGGGGAGGTCAAGGCCTCTCGCAGCCCAGAGGAGACAAAGGGCAGACGGAGAAGGGGCCTGTTAGGGAAAAATCATCTCAACAGCCACTTATCATTGTTCAGAATGGGAGCTGAGACCCCAGCAGGGGGATAGCCATCAGCACTTTGGCCCACAGACTGGTCCCCTCCTTTTATAATAGGAGGGATTTATTTATTTCAAAATTAATTAATTAATTAATTAATTTTTGGCTGCATTGGGTCTTCGTTGCTGCGCGCGGGCTTTCTTTAGTTGTGGCAAGTGGGGGTACTCTTCGTTGCAGTGCGTGGGCTTCTCATTGCAGTGGCTTCTCTTGTTGCGGAGCACGGGCTCTAGGCATGCAGGCTTCAGTAGTTGTGGCACGTGGGCTCAGTATTTGTGGTTCGCGGGCTCCAGAGCGCAGGCTCAGTAGTTGTGGCACATGGGCTTAGTTGCTCTGCGGCATGTGGGATCTTTCCGGACCAGGGCTCGAACCCGTGTCCCCTGCATTGGCAGGAGGATTCTTAACCACTGTGCCACCAGGGAAGTCCAATAGGAGGGATTTAAATAAGTGATTTTCTCAAGCTGGGGTCATCACTACCTCGGGACAGCCACTCCAAAGGTGCCACTTCAAGGCTTCGTCAAGACAGGTGGCATGCTGGGGCTTAAGGAGGTGGAGTCCCAGCAGGCTCAGCCGGGCTGTGACCTCAGGCTGGGCCCCCGGCCGGGAGCCTCGGTTTCCAAGTGTTAGCTTGGGGACAGCGGGCCCTTCCTCACAGTACGTTCCCCAAAGGGCAGATGCTCCCTCCTTCTTGCTAGGGCTCCAGGGCTCAGCTCCCACCCTGTGCGTTCCCACTCCAATGGGGCAGCACTTTCCCTTGCTGGCTGGTCCCCTGGAATTCTGAAGTCTTCCAAAGTTTATCTGCCCAACAGGCCCCTGAACTGAAAATCCCTCCCCAAGGCCAGACGGGGGTCTCTTCTTCTCTAATTTGGCCCCCAGAGCAAGGGAGGGACAGTGCACACAGGAGGGTGGCGACAACCGAGTCGCTGTCCCTCCTGCCCTCTCACCCCCACTTCTACTCTGGAGAGCGTCGCTGTGCATAGAAGGTGCACTCAGGCCACTAGGCCAGCAGCTGCCGCAGCCTGTGACGGGACATATGGCCTCAGTTCATAGAAGAAATAACGAAGAAAGAATAGTCGGTGAATGGTGCCCTTTAATGGTTGAGCTCGCAGGGGCCGGAGGTGTGAGCCCCCTTCACCAGAGGTCTGAGCTGCTCCTTGCCAGGGGGCGGGCTCCCAGAGAAGCTCTCTGTGCTCAGGCCTCTCCCCAAAGCTGCCTGTGGCCTTTGCTATTCTAGATGGACTGGATATAACCCAGTGACAAAGTGAGCCTCAACACCAAGAGCCTACATCCTAGCAAGGGGGACCCTTCAAAGGTCAGGGAGCTGCAGCCCCTCACGGGACAGGGGCCGCCTAGAGGGGTCTCACGGCAAGTGGGCAGCAGAGAGAGGGCCGGAACCCAGCCCCCTTCCTCCCTGGGCTCTCGGCGACAGTAGGCTGCCTCTGTCCTGCGCCTACTTGCTGGGGTCTTGTTGGGTGACAGGCTATAGGCATGACAGCAGTGCTCATGGGGACTGTGGTTGGAAGATGGTGCTCTCATTTGGTGTGATGCCACCCTGAGCCTGTGACATGGGCAGGACAGGGAGGATCATTACAGCTGAGGAAGCCGGGGCCTGGAGAGAGAACGACTGGCTCAAGGTGACCCAGAGAGGTCCTGTGCTGGCCTGGTCCCTTATGCTCAGACATCAGGACTGACGTGGCCTTGACTTTCCAAATTCTTATAAGAAGCTAATTTTAAGTATCCCACGGGGGCAAGACACGAGGAATGTGCTGGCTTCTCAGACCTTGAGGCTGTCTACAGAGCCCTATTTGGCCTCGAGGAGAAGCGTCCAGCTCCTGGGGGAGCTCTAGGCGTCACTCACCCCCTCCCTGGGAGAGAGGCCCAGCTTGGGCAGGGTGGGAGGGGAAGTGGGAGGAACTCAGGGGCTGCGGCTCCAGGGACTGGGGTCTGCAGCTCAGATCCTGCCCCAACACGTAGGGGGATGCTGGTGTATCGCTCCTCTGTGCCTCAGTGTCCTTAGCTGTCACACGGGGCTCACGATCCCAATCTACCTGCAGGAACAGATGCCCTGGTCTGGGGGTCAGCCTGGTCACCAACCCCCACTGGATCCCCAAGTCCACCTTCCAACTCTTCAACCCACCACTCCTCCTGGCCTCTGCTCCCCTGTTCAGGCCACCTCTTGGGTCCTCCCTCCCTCATCCCTATCTGCTTCACTTCATTCTCCATCAGTTCTAAGATCCTAATCAGAACACAAACACTGATGGTACAGTCAATGAATATTCTATGAATGAAATCCTACATGACACTTAAGGCACTCCTAAAACACACTGACAACAAAAAGTCATTTGCTGTACCCCATCTTTCTTAGGACAAAGTCAAGTTGTCACCCAGCGTCAGGGACCCTGGCCTCTCCCTTCTCGTCTCTCACCACTGCTCACCGCACGGTTATGATCTGCTGCTCTTTTAAAACATCAGGCCCTCTCTGGCCTCTGGCCTGTGAACCTGCTTTTCTCTTCTACGCCTTCTGCTTAACTTATGTCCATCCTTAGAAATCCCAGCTGAGCATCACGCCGGAGGCGTTTCCCTGCCTGGTCAGAAGTCCTCCTGTGCGCTCAGGAGGACTGGTCTTTCCGGGGTCTCACTGGTTCACCCCGGGCCAGCCCTCTCCCTGGACCGGACCTCCTGAAGGCAGCAGTGTGCCTCCCTCATTCACCCCTGACCTTGTTCCCAGCCCCAGGGACGGGCCTGGCCCAGAGCATGCCCTCGATGCATCTTAGAGGAGCAAATGAAAGACAGATCTCTTCAATGACATCAACTACGACACTCTTGGTGGACAACTGGGACCAGGGAGCTCAGGGGTTCACACACACCAGGCATTTGCTTTACTACTGATAAATGAAGCGGCTGAACACACTCTCTTGGATGAGAAAACCCTCCAGGCTGGCAATCAGAAGGAGCTGGGTTCGAATCCCAGATCTGCCTCAAAGCCAAATCTGCTCCCTCCTCCAGGGCCTCAGTTTCCCCTCCTAACAAAAAGGACATGACCCCACTTTGCACTTTTTTGAGGATCAGACAAGATAATGGTGGTGAAAGGGGCTTTGACAAGTACAAAGCTCTAGCTAGACGTATAGGGTGATGGATATTATTCAGGCACAAAGAGAGGGTTCTCTAAAGCCTGTTATCTCGTCTTTATTTTCTTTCAAGGAAATCAGACCAGCCCGCCTGCATTATTGTTGGCACTGTGCACCAGGGGAGAGGGAAGCAGAGAGGGAGAAGGAATCTTTAAGAGAGACTCTCTGGAGGACACTAATATTTTTAATAGTGTGTGGGTTCTGAAGCAAATCTCTGTTCTCCGTATTATATATCTCGGCCGAGCCTGAAGAATGTTTCCAGAGTCTTTAATGAAACTGAAGCAGTAACCCAGCAGAGAGAGAGAAAGGAAGAAAGAGGAGATTTATTTGCAGAGATGTTTGCTCAGAGAGAGGAGAAAGCAGCCGGAGGCAGGGGCCCCAACTCAGCCACATTCCCCCACCATCCTGTCCCTGGTCGCAGCCAGATCACCTGTCCTCATCTTTGAAGAGCATAGGCGGCGGCCGAGAGCATGGCCTCCTCTCTCCAGGGCTGGTGGGGGGGCGCCTTGCTTTCCCCTCTAATCTCTGGAGAGGAGGGCGAACTCGCCAGCAGTGGGGGTATTGGCTTTTACTGCACGTAAGAGAGCCGGCTGCCGCAGAGCCTCGGTGGGAGAGCGGAATTATTAATAGGTCCTACGGAGGCCTCGGGAAAAATGCAGGACTGTGTGGAGTTTAAAAGGTCAGCGTGAATAACAAAAACAGACTTTCTGGGGAGTCAGAATGGGTTTAGAATACACTCAGAGGAGCCTGGGGCTCCTTTGCCACAGCGGGCGCAGCCTGACCGGCTTTGTGTGTTTGCAGGCGTGTGTGCACACCTCTGGGCTCTGGAGACGTTTGTCAGCTCCCAGGGCGCCTGCTGGAGATTTCTCGCTCACAGGGTGTGTGCTCTGGGCAACTTTTGAGTGCCAAGAATGGCAGCTCGGCGGCTGAGCTGTTGTGCGCTGGGGTGACCGCTCACCTCTCTATAAAGTGAGGAGAGTGGATTAGCTGGGCCTGAGAACTTTCTGCACACGGATAGTCAAAGCTGTGGAGGATGGTAAGGACCTGGCCCCGGCACGGCAGGGACCGGGGTTCAAATCCTCAGCTGTCACCTAACCGGTTAGGGGACTCTGGGCAAGTTGGGTCCTTCCCTTTGGCCTCTGTGTGTCCTTCCCACCCACAGGACTGCGGTGGGGATGAAGTGAGCAGAATGTGGGATGTGCCTGGCACTCTGAGGTGTTCAAGACACGTGGTTCTGTGGTTCTTTCTCCTTGTGCCAGGCCTCTTCTTTCAGTCTGTCATCACTTGTCCTCTCTCTGCATTTTAGAAGCTTCATTCATTCAATTAGACCAATATTTATTGAACACCTAGTATGCTCCAGGTGCTGTGTGAGGTCCTGGGATATGGTCAAAACCTCCTGTCCTCTGGAGCTCACGTTTTATGATCACTGGTGTCTGCCTGTCCGGGGTTGAAGGAGTCAGACTCTTACAGAAGGGGCTGGAGGTGGGGGCAGAGACTGGGAACCCCAGGACTTGGGTCCAGTCAGACTTACCATATCGTGATCCCAGGTCAGCAGGGAAGAGGACACATCACAGGTGAGAAGATGGTGCTAGGTTTTAAGGTAAAGACTCAGGTCCTACCTGGCTGAGCATGTCAAAAGGTACAGCCTAGAAGAGAGGCTGAAATTTTGCAGATGGAGCAGTGGCATTTGGTTGAGTTCAGATAACCAAGACCCCAGCCAAAGGTCTGGCCAGTCAATGAGCACTGGCAGAAGAGGTTGTCAGGTGACAGAAGATGCTGGGGTGGGTGAATGCACCTTCCCTCTTGGCAGTCATAGCAACCTAGGATCTCAGTTCCTCCAGGAACATTTATTTGTAATTCAGTCTACCTCAATCATACTTTTCTGAGGACTCCTATGACCCTCATTATAAACATGCCTTTTGGCACCGGGTAGACCTTCAGGATATGGCCTTCTGTGTTCTCCTGCACCCAACTCTCCCCGCATGCTCATGGATCCTTCGTCCAGGCAAACATGCAAGGACTTGGACAACAGTGAGCCATGTGGTGGAGTAAGGACTTCTCAAAATTCTCCCTTCCACAAAAGTAACAAAAACACTGGAAAAAAAATGAACAGAATCAATTTTTACAGAACTCTGGAAATTAGCCAAAGGCTTGCAGCGATCCAAGGAGCATTTATTCAAGAAAAACAGCTTAATTTTGGTAAGAATAGCAAATTTTCTGGCCTTTTAACTTTCCCTGTTCCCATCCCCTACACTCCCTTGGTGGTAACCTTGAAAATCAACACCTGCAATCACAATGAAAATTAGCAGCTTGATAGCCACTGGAGGGTACAAAACAGTATCAAGGGAGCTCCTTTATAAGCCTCATATCTAGAGAACTGCCACTCTATGACCTGCCTGGTAATTCCTTTGCAAGGCCCTACTCCCAAGGCTGTCTGTATTTGACCTAACTTGGAGCGCCCCTAGGGATGCTTTTCCACAGGGATGTTTGTTAAAAACAATCAGAGGCAATTGTTTAACATCAAAGCACCCTGAGACAATGATAACTGTTGGGACAAACAAGAGCTTATTAGCTGACCATTAAAGCTAACTTGAGCAAGGACTTCAGTTGACCACACATGACAAAAAATGCACATATTATATAATTGGCTCAGAAAAGCCACCAGGGAAACAGTAATAACAACAGACAGGAAAAACATACCCTGAGCAAGGGGAGAATCTGATTTCCAGAGTTGTCACCTTATATTATTTTAAATGCACAATTTTCAACAAAAAATTATAAGGCACACATAGAAACAAGAAAGTATGGCCCATAAACAGGGAAAGAAGTGATCAATAGAAAGTAACCCTGAGGAAGTGCAGTAGTTGTACTTACTAGACAAAGACTTTAAATTAGCTGTTTTAAATATGTCTAAAGAATTAAAGAAATCATGTCTAAAGAACTAAAGGAAAGTATGGGAATGATGTCTCACCAAATATAAACTATCAATAAAGAGAAATTATTTTTCAAAAAGAAACAAATAGACATTCGCACACTGTATAGTTGAAAAGCACAATAAATGAAATGAAAAGTTCACTAGAGGGACTCAACAGTAAATTTGAGCAGGCAGAAAAAAGAATCTGCAACCCTGAAGATATGTCAATTGAGATTATTCAGCCTGAGGAACAGAAAGAAAAAAGAATTTAAAATGAACAGAGACCTGTGGAACACCATCAAGGTACCAATGTAGACATAATTGGAGAGTCCCAGAAGGAGAGGGGACAGAGAAAGCGGCAGCGAGAATATCGAAGAAATGATAGTTGACAACTTCCCAAATTTAATGAAAAACATTAATCTATACATCTAAGAAGCTCAGTGAACTCCAAGTAGTATAAATTCAAAAAGATTCACACTAGACATACCATAACCAAATTGTTTAAAGCCAAAGATAGAGGATCTTGAAAGCAGCAAGAGAGAAATGACTCATCATATATCTGAATAAAATTAATAGCTGACTTCTCATCAGAAATCACAAAGTTGGATGACGTATTCAAAGTCCTAAAAGGCAACAGATGTCAATGAAGAATTCTATATCCAGCAAAACTATCCTTCAAGAATAAAGGAGAAATTAAGACATCTGCAATAAGATAAACAAAAACGAAGAGAATTTGTTGCCAGCAGCCCTGCCCTACAAGGAATACTAAAGGGAGTCCTTCAGCCTGAAATGAAAGGACACTAGACAGTAACTTTAATCCATGTGAAGAAATAGAGGAATGGTAGGTAACTTTATAGGTAAACATAAAAGGTAGCATACATTATGTTTTGTAACTTTTTCCTTACTGTCTGATTTAAAAGGCAACTGCATAAAATAATAATTATAAATCTGTGTTGATGAGCTTTATAATGCCTAAGGATAAAATGTGTAAGATACTAACAGCACAAAGGAGAGGGAGAGAAGCGATATAGAACAAAGTTTCTTATACTATTGTAATTTAAGTTGATATTAATCTGAACTAGGTTGTTATAAATTAAGATGTTAATTATAGTACCCAGGGAAAATACTAAGAAAATAACACAACATGCAAGTAGTCTTAGACCTGGGTTGTATGATCAGGCCACCTAAGATGGCTGTTCTATTGCTCTCTGTACAGCCCCTGCTCAGCCAGTCCCTGCTTCACCTGCACCCTTACTCACATGACTGACCTTCCCTGTTAATCACAGAGCCTAATCGGTAAATGCCTATATACTTGCCCTGGCCCCAGCTAGTGACTGTTCTAATTATTAGATCAGGAATATCTCCACTATGATAGTTTATCAAAGGGGCGATGAGTGATGTGCCCCTCTGCTGGTTTCCCTGGTAACCAATGAGCCAATGTGATGTCAATTCCCTCTGTAACTGGTAACCTCCCTCTCCTCCCCCAACCTCCCTCCCCTGGCAGGGAAGACTGCTGCCATGTCCTGCTTGCTGTCTGCTGCACAGGGTGGGCTGTCACTCCAGAACCTTGCTTCAGTCATGTAAGATCCCCCTTCTATTAAACCATTGATGTCTCTGTCACTGCCTCCTGGCTCTTTCTTCCGTCTTGAGGCTGGGCGAGTACAGGGCTTGCAGGCCTGTGGGGTACAGTCCAAAATGGGCTCACACCACAGGGCTGTCATTTTATTGCTGGATGACCTTGGGTAAGTTACTTCCCATTTTAGAGTCTTAGTTTCCTCAGCGGCTGTAGTTAATCCACAGGTTTATCCATTTCCCCAAGGCAATAGATGTGCTGTGCATATTGAAGGGAAGAGGCTGATCCCTTCCAGTGGATTGTGGGGGACACACTGGTAGCCAGGTTGTGAACTTGTTCCTCAGCCTTCTTAGTCGTATGACTTTGGACAAGTTATTCAACTTCTCAGAGCCTCAGTTTCTTCTTGTGTACAGTGGGGACACAGCAGTCTATATGGAATTAAATGGGGCCATGCACACTGTCCTTATTCGGCAGAGTGCCTGGCAGATAGTATTATAGGTAACCAATAAATGTTGGCGATTATTCTGAACTGTAAACAACCTAAGGGCAGGGATGCTCCTTAATCACCTCTGGGTCCCCAAAGCCTGGCATAGAGCAACTGCCTGGTAGATGGAGTGTTTATTCAATGGAACTGTAATTTGCTGTCCCTTTTGTCATCCAGACAGAAGCCTAAGATCCTGTGAAAGTTCACACCACAGGGAAGAGGCCTGGGGCTCACAAGGCCAGGGTTGGAATTAGGAGAGAAAAGTCACTGGTGGGATCCATCTCTGTCCCCTGCTGGGCTCCGGGAGTCCAGGGCCAGGCTCAGCAGGACCTTAGCAGGAAATGTGATAACCTCGGCACCAAGAGGGGGCGGATTTGCATTTTTCCCACATTAAGACATCTTGCTAAGAATGGGCTCCAGGCCCTGAAAGATATTTGGGATTCAAGGGTGACCAGGCCCATTTAAAATTTCTTAAAGGGACCACATCCTCCCTCCTTCACAGCCATCCTTCTTGACAGTCTCCACTTGCCACCTCCCCTTCTCTGCCCATGTCACTCGGTCTTCCTCCTCAGGTCTCCGAGAGGCTCCTCGTGACTGAGTCCAAGCCGAGCGCCTTGGACCCACCTCCAGCCCTACTGTATCACCTGTACTGTCAGGTCTTTGCAAGTCCTGGAGAGGGGCTAATTGGGCTCCTGGGGAACTCTCCCTCCATGGGTCGAGAGTCCCCCTGCAAGCACTAAGAGTGATGAGTTGAAAAGCTTCCCAGAGGGCAACAGTGCTCAAGTCTCACAAGGTGGGCAAAGGAGCAGGGAAGCAGGAATCACATTGCTCATCATGAGCCCCTTCCAGGCCCTTCCCATGGTGTCCTCACTTAAAACTTAGAGGCCCTACAAGGCTCATCATTCCTTGAGTAATCTGAAGTCCAGAGAGGTTCAATACCGAGCTCACGTCGCAGACAGAGGGAGTGGATCCGGGCCTGGCATCCACGCAGTCTAAGGGAGAAGGTCACACTCTCAACCAGAACCCACGTAGCAGCTCAAGGTAGGATATTGGCTCCGAGCAGGCCAGGAGGCCAGGGAGGGCACCGGGGCCCTTGCCTTTGCTTAATTTAGGACTAATTCACAACTTGGGATTGAGTTTCAGGAAAACAATCAGCTTCAAAGAAAGCAGCAGCAGGAGAAGCAGAATGAGAGAGGAGGGGAGGGTGCCATTTGTTTGCACCTGTCCTTGTCCTCCCTTCCCACCCCACCAGGGACACTGGTTTTCCTTTCTAGAAGGTATTCGCCCAGGGACCTGGAGACGTCTTAGCAAGATAGAATGTAAACTGTCCTGCTTGGATGATGGGACATGTGCAGGGAAGGCTGAGGCCTCTGAGGGAATCACCCAGTATCTCTGAAGGGGGGTCAGCAGTCTGCACGCCTAAGGAGGGAGGCCACGGATCATTTCTGGGGTTCCTGCTGGCTCTCTGAGGCTCCGGAGTGCCTGCAGCTTACTGGCTGTCCTCGGGCACTTCATTCACCTCTCATCTCCTGTTTGCTGCTCAGTAACATGAGGGTGTTAAAAAATTCTTTCTCGGGTCACTTACAGCTCATAGGGTTAGATATCTGCCCCCAAGTCATCACCTGGAGAAGACTAAATCCCTTGGTAGCACTTTTAAAGAGACGCAGTGTAACACACAAACCAGCAGCACCGGAAGGGACTTGACTATCCGCCGGTGCGACCCCACAACAGACAGATGGGAACAGAGGCCCAGAGGGACAAAGGACTAAAGGAGGGCCGTGCAGGAGACTCAGCACGTTGGGACCTTGACTGAATGCGGGGGGGAAAGAGACGGAGGAATGAGGGACTCAGTCAGAGAGTCAAGACTGACCCCCAAGTGCTCCCAAAAGGGGAGCAGGGAGGAGAACGAACCGGGGGCTCCAGCGGGTAGGGCACGCGGCCTGCTGCCCGGGGCAGGTCTCTGGCGGCCCCCGATACCCTCGGAGAGCTTCATGGGGTGGGGGCACTGGCCAGGCATGGAGGCCACCCGTCAGTCCTGCTTCTCCGTCTATCTTGAGGGGGCCACCCCGGGCTTCAGGCCCTGGGAACGGGCTGGGCTCACAGGCCAGTGCGAGATCACAGCTGTGAAATGCTCTGGTGACAGGACGTGCCACACAACGCAGTAGGTGTTACCGAGAGGCCTCAGCACCGCCAGAGACTATTTTGAAAGAAAAGCCCACTGCATAAAGTGCAGGGCTCTGACAGGCACAGCAGCAGGGACCAAGTGCAGGGGTGGCAGGGGACATGGGGGACCTCTCTACTTGGACCATCCTCCACTTCATGTGCCAGGAGCCTGGCCTCTCCTTTATATCCCCCCGCACACACACACACACACACACACACACACACACACACACACGCATTCACACACCAGAGCACTGACATGCACACACTCATGCACTCACTCACACACACACATACACATGTGCACACACACTCACTCATCTAACCAGTTTCCTAGTCGGTCTAAGCTGGCCTCTTAAATGTCTCTGGATGCCAAAGCCGATACCGCCTGCTGCCAGACTTCCTCACCGGGTCCCTGCAACCCATGCTCCATCCAACCTGCAGCCAGAGGGAACTTCATGGAATGCAAATCACACCTCTGAGGGGAAGGGAAGAGAAAGAAAGAACTAAGGAGATTCAAACCCGACAGCTCCACAGCTTGGGAACAGGCCCAGCTCCCGCATGAAGTGCTGGGTGACTCGGGGAGGCTGGCAGTTTCCCCCCACTCCACGACTCCGACGCCGGGAACTCGACTACTTACTGAGCACGGTTGAAGGGCCGTGTGCTTAGCATCTGCAGTGCTACTGAACCTCTCCTAGACTCTGCATAGCTGTGGAGCAGGGACCCTGCCTACCTGGTGAATAAAGGCGAGGATGATGAGCCGACAGGTGGGCAGTGTGGAGTGTGGTGTCTGGCCCTCCATCCATGGCCAAGCTTGTTTCTGTCACTGCCATCACCCTTCCTGTAAATCTCGGCTGGTGTGGGCTTTCCCACTGTGGCCTGTGAGTTCCAGGCAGGGGGTTACCTCCTCAGATTCAGTTCTGGGCCCTGGGTTGCAGCTTGAGCCTGGCCAGAGACCAAGTTTACTGAATGAATGAGCCTTTGTCAGCTCCTCAGAGCTCAAAGGGGCAGAAAGTGACCAGAGGGCAGGGTCGGCAAGTCCATTTCACAGATGAGCAAAGGGAGGCTCAGAGATATTTCGGGATGGGTGTGTGCTTCCCCTAGCAGTTTATCTTTACAGAGAGGGGTTGCTTTATCCTTTTACATATGGGTGCTCTCGTGCTGGGAATGTGGAGGTTAGGTGGGCCTATTCCAGGGCCGTCCTGTCATTCACCGTGGGCATCCACTGTGCACTGAGCCCTTTCACGGACATTGTCTCAGTTGGTCCTCAGCACATCCTCTCCATTTTCAGAAGCACAGACTCAGAGGCTCTGAGCATTTCAGTAATGTGTTCAAGGTCACATCAGCCAGGCTGGAAGTGGTAAGAGCCATGGTTCAAATCCAGATCCCCCTGAGCCCAACCTTCTTTTCTTTACTCATACAGACCCTATTGCCCAGCTCCTTGGCCTTCCTGGAAACAGGACAGGGTCTAAAGCCGGCCCCAGACCTGGTCCCCAGCATTCCCCAGAGCACTCATGTTTGAAACAGAATTTGGCAGACCTACTGGGATTAATTAATTACAGGCCTATCTCCAGGGTGGCCCTGTCGGCTATCGCAGCTGCTGCATACCTGTTGATTGCATAATCCATAAATACATTTGACATCTTTAATTGGAATCAGGCCCCCCAGGCCCTGCCCGCAGTTGAGTTACGAGCTCCAAACTCCCTGTTGGCAGCCTTGAGCTTCTGCCTGAATCAGGGCCCAGGGAGGAGGAATCAACTTGGGGCTTGATGACATTTCTCTGGGATTAGGAAGCAGAGAAAACAATCATTGCTCTAGTGTAAGGAAGGGGATCTTCCTCCAGCTCTAGGGCTGTGGATCACCTCCAATCCCATCTCCCCACATCCAGAAAGCCCTCCTGGGCCTTCTGCACCCTGGGCTGCTGGACCCACGTGATAGTAGAACAACCACATTGGGTTAGACATGTGGGCTTTTGGGACTCTTTTGCTGGAATCCCACAGCGGTCTGCATTGCCCATCTCATCTCCCAGGGCAGGCCCAGCCCCTTCCCTGCCCCACATACAGATGCTGCAGCCACAAAGTAAGATGCCCTGTTTGCCCGGACACTGCAGGGGCGCCCAGGCTAGTCTGAGCCCTGAACTGTCACCTGCCTGGTTTGTAACTTTGCACAAGTGACACAACCCATCATGGCTTTGTGCAATCCTTCATTCCCTCCCTCACTCAGTGTCACTGGATGCCTATCACCTGCCAGGCTGTCTGAGGGGAGTGACATAGAGGTGGAGGGGAGCTGTACTTGCTGGGCAGAGCCCTGTCTGGAGGAGTCCACAGCCCAGAGGGCAGAGTGTGGAGAGAGGGAGCGGGTGGTGTAAGGCTGAGGCGACCACCTCAACTTCGGGAGGGCTGGGCGAGGTAAGAGCAGTTCCCGGAGCCAGGGACTCGAGCTGAGCTGGCCTTCCGGGACAGATCCTGCAGGGCCTGCCCCACTGTCTCCTCTGCCTTGCTATCTTGATAACAAAGCAGTTGTTGTGAAAATTTAAACAAAAAACTCGTAGAAAGTGCCCGGTACAATACAGCTGTACTGACGTTGGGCGCCAAGATTTTTCCCATGTCTTGTGGAAAATGACAATATTGGGCACACTGGGATAAAAGGTGGGAGCTCTGGTCACCCCAGACCTTGCAGGACCACCCAGAGGGCTCACCTGTTGGGAAGTTCTGCCTCTGGGCATGAGATCACACCCCCCCAGTCTGCCTCTAAGAGGTGACCGCCCTCCCCAGAGCATTGCTCAACCTCCTGCGTTGCTTTCTCACCCTGCTTGGTCCTCCATGGGGGCTGGGACCTCCCAGAGGGGACTGGTCCTACAGACACCATCTCTTCCCCTCCCTCAGCACCAGCCACTGCAGAAAGCTTCCAGGTGACATGGTGTGGAAGCCCAAACTCCAGGAAAGAGAAGGCGCGTTCCATGACAGGACATGGGCAGCCAGGGCTGGATTTAGCTCCTACCATGGCTGTGTGCTGGCTGTTCGAAGCCGGGCAAGTAGTTTACTTCTCTGAGCTTCATTGTCTCCTCTCCAACCCTTACTAAATGGTTGACCAGGTGATTCATTCATAGGAATGTGTCTGCTCCATTCAGAAACTGTTTTAGATCAGTGAACAAAACACTCTCCAACAGTTGAAATTATGTTCTAGTGGAAGAGGCAGGAATTGACAAACAAGTAAATGATTTGGATGGTGGGTGGTGAGAACCACTCGGAGAACACAAGGCAGGGGAAGGGAGGTTGGGAGGGTGCTGGGGGGCTAGCTGAGTGAGTGTGGTCATTCAAGGCTTCCCCGAGGAGGGGACGCTTAGCAGAGTTCTGAAGGGGGCGCGAGAGCAGCCATGGGGGATATCTGAAGAACATTCTAGACCGAGGGAGTCTCCAATGTGAGGACGGAGCACCACTGGCCCGTCTGAGGCACAGCAAGGAGGCCAGCGTGGCTGAAGTGCAGTGAAAGGGGTGGGGAGGAGAGGTGTTAGGCGCGCGGTAAGCACGGAAATGTGGGGTGATCATAAGTAGGACCTCAGGCCATCCTGAGGACCTTGGCTCTTCCTCAGAGCAAGGGGGAGGCCCTGGAGGGCCTTCAGTCAGGGGCGGGGAGAACTTGACTTGTATTTTAGAAGCTGGCTGACTGCTGTGTGGAGAACAAAAGGCAAGGAGACAAGGGCAGAGGCAGGGAGCCCGGCAGGCAGCGGGGCTACATCACAGTGGGGCTGGGGATGGGATGGGTTCAGCCCCAGGGAGGCCGAGGGGAGACAGCGAGCGGTGGGTGCTCTGGACCCACCGTGGAGGTAGAGCCAATGGGACGTGTTGACCAGCTGGACGTGAGATGTGAGGGGAAAGGGGGAGTTGAGGATGACGCCAGTTGTTTGGGCTAGAGCACCCGCTGGTAGGAAGGGAGGCTCCATTTCCTGAGATGGAGAAGATGGGAGCAGGTGTGTGTGGTGGGGGGGAAGACTCGGAGTTTGGCGTTGGGTGGCTAATTCGGGGGCGTCTGCCAATAACCAGATGGAGGCGTCAGGACACAGCTGAACACGAGGCTCTGGGGTGGAGGAGGGAAGTCTAGGACGGAGATAGACATTGGAGAGGTGACTTCAGAATCGAGTGGAGACGGAGAAGAGGTTTGAGGATGAGCCCCACCCAGAGCCCTCGATGTGCAGAGGTCAGACCGTGAGAAGAAGCCAGGCCACTGGGAAGGAGAGCCAGTCTGGCAGGAGGCGAAGACAGGGGTGGCCTGAAATTCAAGTAGAAACTGCTTCAGAAAGAAGAAATTATCAACAGAGTCAAGGCTGCCGACCACTAGACACCCTCACAGGGGAAGACGGATGAGGCGTGTGTGGACCTGAGGAGCAGAGGGGCCCAAACTCCAGGTCATTCACCTCCCTCCCAGGACCCGCACTCAGAGTGGGTCTTTCTGAAAGTGGAACGGCAGGGTTGTCGAATCTCTCTAGATGGGCCCCCGGCCCCAGGCCCATAACCGTGGAAGAAAGGCCCAATAGAGGCCGACGTGAGCCCTAATGCCTGGAATGTCTTGGAACCCCACAAGGAAAAGCGGGAGCTCGGAAGCCGGTAATTTTAGCCAAGTGCACAGTGTTTGCTTAGAGTTTGGGTGCAGCAACTGGTTAATTACGCAAGTAAATCATGTCACATCCCTGCAGCCGCCGTGCAATAACACCGCGCTGACCACACTTTTAAGGGTGATAGAAGTGTGAGCTAGGAGGTTTTATAGGCCACCCTTGAATGGGCCTCTTTCTCACAGCTCACAGGAGTCGTGTGAGTCCATGCCCACTCAGCGGTGGTGCCGGAGGGTGGCCCTTGGGGGCCACCTCCTTAGACAAGGTCCGTATGACTTGGGGCCAGCCTAGGGCTGGCTGGTAGCCCAGCCGGGAGGTGGAGAAGTCCATCTTGTGTGTCCTCCGCTCAAGTCATTGTGATGTGTTCCTCCCACTGCTCAGACACCACTCAACCCTCCAACTCGAATCCGTATCAGGTCAACAAACATCGAGGCGGCCTGGCCCTGTGCTGAGCGCTTAGAAGCCAGGAGCCGAGCGAGGTATGTCCTCACCTCCAAGCCAACGCAAGAGATGTGGGCAGAAGCTCTGCTCTGAGGGGACAGCAGAATGAAGTCAGTGCTTCGCAAGAGGCAAAAGCATAATGCCACGTGAGCACCCAGGAGGGGGCGCTGGATTCTGGAACATCTGTTCCTACAAGGCCTACAAAAATAAGATTCCAGCAGACAGGATTCCGGGATAAAGGGCTTGCAGGCAGGAAAGCAGCATGAGCAAAGGCCCAGGGACAAGCTTAGACCCCTTGACTCAGACACTCAGAATCAAAGACTCTCAGGTTGCTCCATGAGTCACAGACTGACGGGACCCTAGAATGCAGGAATTTCAGCTCCTTGAGGAAGACAGAGGCACACCTGGTCAGATCTCTACCCCCAGGGCAGCAGATCCTTTCACCAGTCACCAACAGGTGACACCTTCCAAGGTGGGTAGACACATGGGTCAGGGTTCCATCCTGCACAGGCATCCGCTCAGTATCTTTGTCCCTATCCATCAATCTCCAGACACTGACCAGGTGCGTGCTTATCAACAGATTTATCCCACGGTGTTCTAACATCTCTGCCCTGACCCTTCCTCCCAAATGCGAAGCTCCCCTTCCAACCAGGGCTGGTGTTTCTGCTGCAGGTCAGGGAAAGAGCTGAGTCCATTAGTGTGCTAGTAACTGATAATGGTCTAGGACCTCGGTTAGAAGCTAGGTCTCTGGTCTAACAGTACCTTGATATATTTGACCTCCTCTTCCTTAATATTAGGATAAGAGTGGGAAATTATTTTGCTCTAAGTAAGTGTTTGGCACTGGGTTAAGAGCTTTACAGGCATGATTTCTGCTAAACAATCTGTGAGAGGGGCACTATTATTCTCTTCTTTCATATTGAGAGACTGAGGCACAGAGAGGTAAAGTAATTTGCCCATGGTCACCCAGCTAGTAAACGGTGGAATTGGGATATGGACCGTGGGAGTCTGACTCCAAAGCTTGCTATTAATGGTAATAATAATAATATTAATAATAATATCTTTTCCCAGGAGTACAGTGGGTGTTTGAAGTCTGTCTTTAGGGGGTTTGGATATAAAGTGTATAAATGTATAAGCATATGGCCCGAGGCAGTGTGACTGCTGAGAAATTGTTATTTTTTTTTCTAGTGAGAAATATATTTTTATAATCTGAGTAATTTCTTTCGAATGTGTTTACTCCCCATTAAACTGTGGGCCTCTTTGGGGAAACAAACATGCTGCAGTCGACTTGAAATCCCCAGAACAATGGCCAGCACACAGTAGGTGCCTAGTAGATGCTTGCCAACTGAACTGAGCTTCCTCCCAGACTCACACAGTGGGTTTCCTTTCTCTGGCACTGACCTGCATGCCCGGCATGTCAGGGGGTGGAGGGAACACATCTGTCCTTCTGCATTTGCACCGGGGGTCTGGGTGCATGGCCAGGCATATGAACCTCCCATGTCTGGCTTTATGGCAATACTTCAACAGCTGCTGTGCAAAGACTCCTAAGCCTCTCAACGCAGGAGTTAAAAAAAAAAAAAAGACCCAATATATAGCTAAGACGTGGTTTATACATTCAGCATGCCTCCCCCTCCAGTTAATTAGAAAACTTTATTACAGGAAAGTTGAAGTGGCTTTTTTTCCAAGGGAAATGTACCAACTTCTGAGAAGCGGGAAAGACGGATGCCAAGAGCTGCTCCATCATCATTTCGATCTTGCGCTCCTCTGGGTCTGCCGACGCTCACCCAACCACCCGTCCAGTCCGGCTCATCTGTGAAATGGGCTCAGCTCGCACCTGGACCGTGAGATGGAGCAACCTGGTAGAAATGATGTATGCCCATCCGGGAATCAGAAAGCCTGAGTTCTGATCCTGTTTCTCCAATTTGTTGCATGGCCACAGCAGGGGGTGCAACTGTTCTGGGCTTGGTTTCCTTACCTGTTGAAGGGACTGATAGCTGCCCCTACCTTTGAGGTGCCTGGGAGGTTGAGTAAGATGGTGAGTGAGGTGCATGAAATACGGAGGCTGGGTCTCAGGGATGCCAGCACATCTGGTCACTTCGGGGAACAAAAGAAAAAACTCCCTGCAGGGGCTCATTAGGTCCTATAGACTAAGCATCGGGAAACTCACTGGGTTTTTCACAGTTCAGACCAGTGTTGAGCTGGTACAATGACAATAGGTGATCAGAGAGGGCTGTAACACCCACCTAGACTGGGAATGACTCCCATCCTGTAAGACATTCTGGCTTAACATAATGCAGGCTAGGTTCGGTTAAAGCACACACACTCACTCAAAAACGAGGGCTGGGTGCCCTCTGATCCTCAGTTCAATAGCTACCTCTCGGGCAGTGATGCTCGGGAGATAGGAGCATCCACATAAAAGGATGGAGGCGGGCAGATTTATGGGTGTGCGGGGGCTTCTCCCAGGTGTTTCTGCTCCAAACCCCTCCCCACTGGAGCATCTGGAGAGGAGGCATTGGCCTTGGGACAGGAGACAGAAAAGGGCTTTTCCTAGATCCAGCCCCTTCTCTGGAGTGTCGCAGGGGACCCTGGAGGTGGTCCTGCACTCAGGGAAGCTGGGCCCACTACCAAGGGGACATCACCTCAACTGACAAAGCCTGAAATGGGTCCTTCCTGGCCAGGCAAAATGCTTCCCCTTCATGCTGCTCTTTGCAAACACCTCCCCCATGAAGCCTTCCCTGGTTCCCACAGAAAGGATCAGTCACCTCCGTGTCCTCAAAACATACAACTCCTTTCATAGAGCTCCTCTTGGAGGGAGGCCCGTATTTAATTTATCCTAGTGTCTGCAACGCCCAGCGCAGTGCCTGACATGGGGCAGTTAATGCACGAAATAAGTGTGGGGCTGCAGGGAATGCACTCGTTCTTGACGTTATCATGGAGACTGACCTAAATAGTGCCCTCCCGCTGGAAAGGTGGGGAAACTAAGGCCCAGAGGGGGGAAATCACTGCCTAAGGTGGCTGCCGGGAGTTAGCAACTGACGCAGGACAGAACTCAGGACTCCCTCACGCTTGCTGCAGCGCTGGGCGGTTCCTGCACTGATCTGGGTTTCAGAAGAGACTTTTCCCTCCTTGCCCCGCCTTAATCCACTCAACTAGGCTGTGCACAGCCCAGCCAGGAGGGGGAAATGTCCACATTACAAAAATCATACGAAAGAAATTATGGATGGAAAAATCATTACCTTATAAATCGGCTGAGCTGTTCAGAACGTGTAGGAAACAGGGCATATAAAATTCATATGGCACATTGGGGCTTTGATTGAGCCTCATTACAACCCTCAGACTCCAGTGAAATACGTCCTCACCCAGAGAGGGCTAATTTTCCTTTATTAATGACACAGGGCAGGGCTGACGCCATAAATTTCAGCTACCTGAGGGCCCTGGAGCTTGGGACAAACTCTTGTGAGCGACGTATCCCTCAAGGCTGTACTTCCCACCACACCCCTTGACTCTGCTGCACCCACAGGAAGCAAGATGGGGAAGACGGCCTCCTGCGGCCCTAGGTCCCCAGCCCAAGGGCCACAGAAATACAATGGAGAGAGACAGAGGTGTGGGGCTATCTTTTCTCTGATGAGGGCCTGACCCGAAGTGCTAAATAAACCAGCCCCTTCATGGGAGATGGAGTGCTGAGAAGGGGATCCACATATTACCCCCAATTTTAGGTGTGATTCCTATTAATGGGGGCAGCATGCATGACGCTGTCTGCACTCCTCATGGCCGGGCTGGGACCAGGGTCAGGACTCAGGCTATTCCAAGTGGGGCAGAACAGCGCCCTGGTCACAGGCCCACAGAGGATCCGAGAATATAGAGTCCTAGACATAAGATCAGAGAACAGTCAGCCAAGCCTGGTCTCTGGAGGCAAACTTGGTCCCTAGCCCGTGGTTTTGCCTTTCTTACAGCTGTGGTCAGCACCCAGGCTTACACAACTGAGAAATCTTCTGGGTTAAATTCTCTCCTTGCTCATGATACAAATGAGGAAACGGAGGGCCCACCAATATTCCCTGAACGCACGGCGGCCTGCAGGGCCAGGGAGGGTGAGCCCAGGCCACCTGACCCGTCACCCCCAGCCTGGTTTCCCGGCGGCCCACACTCCCTCTGCAGCAGAGAATGATGGTAAATGCACAGTCACAGCCTGACCCACAGGCCTGGCTCCTGGCTCTTCTTGACCCTGTGCCCCGGGGACAGAAGGAAATGGAGAGTTTGTCTGTCTTCCCAGATAATCAATCACATGTCCCCAAACATCTCCCCTATGGCCACAGCTTCCTGAAACGCCCCAGCTGCCTTTGTCCCTTTGGGTCCACAATGAGCAACCTTCACACCTGTATGTGGTGGTCACAGGTTGCCTAGTCTGAGCTCTAGAGCAGTTTTAGACCTGGGTTACAGGTGGGAAATTTGAGGAGCAGAGCAACTGGGTGGATGTTATGGGCTGACTTGTGTCCCCCCAACTTCGTGTTGAAGCTCTGATCCCAGTACCTCAGAATGTGACTGTATTGGGAGACAGGGCCTTTAAAGGAGTAGTTAAGTTACAACGAGGTCTTTAGGGTGGGCCCTAATTCAATCTGAATGGTGTCCTAATAAGAAGAGGAGATTAGGACACACAGAGAGGCAGCACGCATGCGTGCACAAAGGGACGGCCATGTACAGAGGCAGCAAGAGGGCAGCTGCCTGCCAGCCCAAGGAGAGAGGCCTCGGAGGAGGCCAGCCCTGCCAGCACTCTGTGATCTCGGAAAATCACAGAAAAAAGACGTCTGTTGTGGAAGCCCGCAGCCCGTGATATCTGCTAGGGCAGCCCAAGCTGACTAAGAGTGGTTCACCCAAGATTTACCAGGATGACACCTGAACCCAAGTCTTCTGACTCCTGGTTCTGATTCTTCCCTACTGACAAGGAGGCACCTCTTGACGCCCCAGGTAGCTAGAACGTGAGTTCTGAGATGACAGACGTTGCCTCTTTGCCTTGATCTCTCCAACACCTGGCAGCGGGCCTGACAGGCAGCGGAGGCTTTGTGAGTCTTTGCTGCTTTGTTGAACCATGTGTGAGCCTGTGAGGTTGGTTTGCTGGGTGAGGGGATGGATGAGGCTGCCCTGGGAGCTGGGGGGGCGGGAGGAAGGACAGGGCACGCCTGGCTCCTGAAAGCAAACTTGGCCCCCACCCGTTGCTTTTGCCTTTGCTACAGTTGTGGTAGGCACCCGGGCTTACGCAACTGCCCTCTGGCTCAGTGTCCGCCCCCCGCAGCAGAAAGCAGAATCCCTTGATGGGACATTTGGCACAATGTGGGGTTTCACAGGCCTGTCCCTTCCAGAAAGAGCTGCAGACCCGGCCGACGCTGGCCCACAGACTCACAGGAGAATTGCAAAACCAAGGCGTTCGCCCCAGATCAAATTCCCGGCCTTGGGTCTCTGAGCTACTTGTTTATACAAAAGAAAATCTAGTTCCCACCCTCAGCAGGGAGGCAGCTGGACACACACAATTGTGTCATTGGGCCATGGCAAAGGAGGCGCGGCTTCTCAGGGGAACTTCTGCCATTCCAAGTCCTCCGAGGATGCTGCAGGCTTCTCCCCAGAGCTGGCCCAGGCCCCCTGGCTGGGGCAAAGGACAAAGGCCCGGACACAGAGCCAGTGGACACAAATGACAGTGATGAAGGACTTTCTCGCAGTCTAAGCTGTCTCAAGATGGAGCAGGCTCCCCCGGCAGTGCTGAGTTTGCTGGCAAGGTGGTATGAAAGCTGCTGCTGGAAGCTGAAGAAAGGACCAAACTTCACATGGCAGGTTGGCCGAACGATCCCAGAGGGAGAGAGAGCCCTGCCTTCAGAGAGTACGAGTCCAAGAATCTAGATTCATCCGATCAGTGAACACTCATCCAGTACCCAAGCCCTGCGCTGTGACAAATGAGACTCTGCCCTAAGGGGCTGGCGGGAGAGAGGGAAATGGACGACTACAGTCCACGATCATGTGTGCAGTGGCAGGCGTCCAGGACGTTTCCATGGTAGACACTACCCATGGCTCATCACATCCCCTCACCCTTAAACTCTCCTGGCCAACTGCCAACATAGAGCCCCTGTGTTTCTTTGCCTGAGGCCTTCTCTGACCACCAGATCCCCCTCCCTCTGAGCCGGCCAGTGCTGGGGGGATGGATGAATGCTGCCCTCTGGACCAGACAGGATGGACAGGAATCAGGTATCGATACCTCAGCTCCCCTGCATCGTGGGTGAATAACTGTGAGACGCGTGTCCTATGCCATTCCCAGGGTGTCCCAGCATATTAGGCTCCCTCTGACAAGCTCACTTCCCCACCCCCTGGTCCAATCTCAAAAAAATGACTTGTACTCAAATCCTTCGCTCACGGTCTGCTCAGAGTTTAGAGTCATAGATCTGGGGCGGCGGTGGGGGCGGGGTGCGGACGCGGGGCAGGCAGGGAGGGGAAGACAGAGAGAGGGAAAAGATGCTTTTTGACATTATGCTCAGCAAGAAATGTAGGTCTTCTTTTGAGTGACACTTAAGGTGGAGAAATATCAGACAGTTTTCTAGAGTCAGAGGCTTCTGGTCAAGTCCTTCTCTGTTACTTGCCAGGTGAGTGACCTTAGGTGATGACACTCCGTATCCCCAACCATAATGGGAGGGATACTTCCCACTTCACAGGGACACGGAGAGAATTAAATGAGACGAGCACGTGTGTGTGTATCTCACAGACGCTGGCTGACTAAGTACTAGATGTGAGCAAATTGCTCCACAAGCGCTGCCTTCCGGACTCCTCTCGTTGACCCTTCGAGGCAGGGACTGTTATTATCACCATTTTATTTATGAGGCAGCTGAGGCTCAGAGAGATCAAGTGACTATCCCAAGATAACTCAGTTAATATGTACTGGAGGTGGGATGGGAACCCGGGCCAGGTGGCTCCAGAATCTGTGCTCTTAAGCAATGTAATTAACACAGCAGGTTCTTGAAATGACAAAGGAGCAGCCAGAGCCGGCCCAAGCCAAAGCAGGGGAAGCTGTCAAGAGCCATTTCAGAGCTCTCTGCTAAGGGCTAAGCTAGGAAAGCTAAACAGAGGGACGGAAACGGTCCAAAAAAATAACCCTAAATCCAAACGCCCACAAGCCACGATGGTGGTCCCTGGCATGGCTGGGCTCCCAAGAAATCTCGGCGGCTCTGGAACTACAGCTGGACCCAGACTGTGGCCTGAGTCAGATGGGAGGCGGGGGTCAGGGCAGAGCTGCTTGAGGAGGCCTGAGGGGCTCTCTGCCCCAGCGAGCCCCACTCCTTGGAACTGGAAGGCCGCCTTTGTGCTGCCGGAGACCAGCAATTCCAGGCCAGTGCGGTCTAACCGCCTGTGAACAGAGTTGAGTTGCGGTCTCCCCCCACCTCCCGACCCATCATGGGATTCATTTTCACGATCCCCTTGGAATGGTGTGAGCTGGAGAGAGCTGGAAATGGGGCCCCTGGGGGCCCACAGCACTAGGAACCAGCATGTCCCTGTAGCCCACCAGGGCCACCACTGCCGGACAAGTCTGGCCAGACTCTCCGGGAACTTAAGCTGCTGGCAGGCCCAACAAACTCTCCGAGCACACTGTAACTGCCCTTAGCTTCCCCTGAAGCGATCCATTTCTGCTCATCGAGCGCTAGCTGTGTTCTGGACACTTATTATAAATTAGTTCACTTAATCTCACAGGAGGAGGTACTGTTGTTATCTCCACTCTGTTGATGAGGAGATGGGGTGGGAGGTGATGGTGTTAAAGTTAAGTCATTTGTCCAACTTCACTTTCCCAAGTGTCTTGGACTCAAAGGCTCTTAACAACCACAACGCCTGCCCCAAAGCTGAGTGACTCAAAGTGTATTGGTCATCTTTAAAATGGGGATGATGGGACTGATACCTCTCTGAGGGCCTGGCAGAGTTGTCATACTCTCTTTGATGTTTAAGCGTTTTACTTCCATGGCTTCGCAAAGGCAGCCGGTACCGGGTGGGGCAGGTAAGGGGGTGGGGTTGGCTGGGAAAGCCCCCCTGCACATCCTGGAAACACACCAAACAGAGAAAAGCCTTTTCTAATGAATAGAGACTAAGCAGAGCGGCCCCTGTGCAAATACCTTGAACGGGGGTCTTGCTTGGTGCTGGGGCCGAGGGCCGCTCACCGGGGGTGGTCGAGCCGGGGATGTCAAGCTCCGGGGGATGAGCAAACAGATTCCTGCAGAGTCCACATTCCTCGGCCTGCAGCCTAGGGCCCAGACCCACCAATGCGCCCTGGCATTGTCTGGCAGTGGCCCGGTTTGGGCAAGGGGCAGGATCCATATTTGCTGGTACATATTGGGCCCCACCTTCAGCAGCATCTGTGTTTGGATAGCCCTGCCTCCTACTTCCCAGCTTCTCCTTCTTCACATATTCTGGGCCCAGCAGGTCCCTACTGGAGGGTGGAGGGTGGGCATTAGACTTGGAGCCTGTGGGTTGGGAAAACTCTGGTGGGATTTCCTACAGTGTCTGACCTCTAAGTTGTGCAAGGAAGAGTCTAAAAGGATCTTGGGGAGCCTGGCTCAGGGCCTGCTTGCAGACCATGTTATTTAATATGAGATATTCTTCTTCTCTCCTTCCAAACCCTACCATCTGTCCATCCATCTATTGGTCCATCCATCCATCCATCCACCCTTCCAATATTTATTAAGCTCTAAATAGCTCTGAAAGTTTGTTTCTTCTCAATTGTCACAGGCCCTGCCCAAGTCCAAGCCCTTCCTGCTTGGGTAACTGTAACCACCTCCTACCTAGACTCCCTGTTTCCTGCTTCCCTCCCTGCAACTTATTCTCCGGGTGCACCCAGAGTGGACTTCTGAAACACCAGGACGATCACGTCTCTCCCTGCCTAAACCCTGCAACGGCTCCCATGCCTGCAAGGACAAGCCCAGTGCCTCAGATGGCTTGCAGAGATCTTCATGCTTTCATTACTGCTTCCTTCTCTCTCTGGCCTCATTCTGGCCTCCTCTCCACAATAATATGATGTAACGGTTATGAGCGAGACTTTGGAATCAGAAAGACATGGCTTTCAACCCTGCCACCTAGCCATGTCCTTTTGGGCAAGTCGCTTAAATTTCTGAGCCCCTGTAAAATGGGGATGGATTCTTGGTATTTCAAATTCTTAGCACAATGCTTACCACCTACAGAGCTGGCCACCAGCCAGAGAACAGGGAAGGGGCCGCATGATGGTGTTTGAGCGTTCTCTCTGTGAAAGGAGACTTTCACAGCCCGGTTCTCTTCCTTCCTCTGATCTCTCCACTCCAGAGATTCTGGTTCACTTTTGATCAGGGAAGGAAATTATCAGGGATGATGCATCTGAACTAAGATTTCCTTCCTTTGAGGCTGTATAATCAATATGCAACAAGAGCAGAAACGTTTTACCCAGCCAGTGAAACGGAATCATTTTGCTAACTGTCTAGAATAAGCCACAGTCCTCTATGAATTGATGGCGAGGGTCTCAGCTCTGAGTGTCAGGCACCACAAGCAGGCACTTTAACACATATTAACAACACGGAGGAGGGCAGTTTAGGTTCTGCTATGGAAGCCACGGAACAACTTGCATTTTGCCCCGAGGGCAAGTGAAGCTCCAAGTGGAAAGTAGTTCTCAAAGGTCACAGCCAGCAGGTAACAGAGGCAAGGTTCACACGGTCAGGCTCTGAGCTGGTTTTCATGTTGCTTGGTGTTTGTTTGAGTTGAGTGTATTTTATTAAGAAAGGCAGTTTGTATAGGCAGTGAGAGGTGGAGGAGAGAGCCTGGCCTTGGGGTCACATTACCAGAGTCTGACCCTCAGATCTTCCACCTAATAGCTGTGTGACGTTGGGCAAGTTGCTTGCCCCCTCTGAGCCTATTTCCTCATTTGTGAAACGAGGATAATAAGCCCCTTCTTGGAATGATGGGCAGATTAAATGTAAAAAGGTTTAATGGGGCACCTTGCACAGGCCTGGCACTTCAGAGGTCCTTAGAGTGTGGTTCACGTGGGTTTTTGAGTCAGACTGTCTGGGTTTTGTTTAGACATCTTTATTTAAAATGAAATATTTCAAACCAAAAGTACAGAGTACCTAACAAATACCTATGTATTTACCACTGAAATTTAACACACATTGATCTTCTACCATCTTTGCTTCGTATATGTTTTAAAATAAATAAACTATCAGAAGTCCCCTCTGCCCTCTCCTTGATCCCATTCACCTCTCTTCCCCCCGCCAGAGGTAAGCACTTCTGAGGTTGGGGGGTGTATCCGTTTTGTCTGCATTTTTATTCTTTTATTACATGCATATGTGTGCATAAACAATAAGGAATGTTATTCTGTTTTTAGATTTGCATAAGTGGTAAACCCGCGTCCCCTGCATCGGCAGGCGGACTCTCAACCACTGCGCCACCAGGGAAGCCCTGATTTGCCTTTTTAACCAGATATTATGTAAGTGAGATATACCCGTGTTGACACAGTAGGTCATTCATTCTAACCGCCATGTACTGCTTCATCACAGGGATAGAGTATGCTTTATTTATTCATTTGACGGACAGCTCCCCAGCCTCCTGCCCATGCTGTTTTCACTAAACTATCATGAGGAAGAGAGATGGGAGAAGAGAAGCCACTTTCCCTGGAGAATGGACAAGCCACTTTCTGAGCATGTGGCTGGACACAAACAAACAAGTTTCCCTTAAAGGCTGACCAGTCTCGGTGAGGGTCAGCAAGGCAGCACAGTTTCTCCTTCCACTGTAAACACAGACTGTGGCATTCCCTGCTGGGGGGAGAGAGAACGGACAGGACCCCTGTCCTCTTCCGCTCATGGCCCCTCCACACACCGAGGGGTGCTCCTTGCCCCTGCGCTGAGGTCTTTCCCATGCTCCCCATGGACCCCGGGTCCACCCTCTGCTGCCCTGCTGCAGGCTCCGTGCTTGGCACACAGTAGGTGCACAGTAAATATTAGTGATGGGTGCAGAAGAGAGTGAAGTAAAAATGAATGAATGTGTGAATGATGAAGGGACTAAGTGGATGAGTGTCACTAGTTCTCATCTTTAATGTTGGGCTTAGAGAGCTGTCTTCATTGACCTTGGGAAGGCAGATTAGAGCCGGCTGAGATTCCATCCTGGGTTCTAGGCCCAGCTCTGCCACTGATGGCCAGTGCTCCCCTGCACAGCACGGCACCCAGCTGTGATGTCCAGGGCTCTGAGCCGTGTCCCTGCTCCAGCATACCCACCGCCATGCCCGGGTTGCACTGTCCTGTCTGTACTCTCTGTTTTCAAGAGCACAGTCTGGGATGAATTCCTTGCTCACCACCGACGGTAAACGAGATTTATTACCCCACAAACTCTTTTTATGCTCCTCCTTCCCAGAGACTTTGATGGATTTCATCTTGATAAATGATGAGGCCTGGGCCCTGCGGGCGGGGACAGAGGTGGGCGGGGAGCTGTGAGCCTGGAGAGGAGAAGGAAAAGTAAAAAGTACTGGAGGCTCTCACTGTTGATGTGCAGGAGGGGCTATCACTCAGAGCTCCTCCAAGGCTGGGAGATGGCGCCTGAATAGATTTTTGGACAATTCTGGCAAAGTTCCAGCAACTTGCTGGGCGACGACCACAATGTCTTCCTTGTTGGCACCCTTTGTGCTTTGGACTTGAACGTCATAAAGGCACCTTCTGCATCTAAGTCTTGGTGCAAAGCAAGGATTTTCCTCAAGCGGCCTCTCCTTCTATCAGGCCTGGGCCTCATTCTGAGCTCGAGGGCAGACCACAGTTGTAGCTTCAGCCCTGCCCTACTGTGTGTACCCGCCTGGCACCCTCCTACCTGTCCTTCCAGGGACAGGGCTACAGACCCCTCCTCAGTACCTACCCTGGGTATCCCTCCAGGTCCCTCCTGACCACTCTGCCTGGGGCCTGACTGTTCACCTGTCTGCCTCCTCAGGTGATCTCCTGGGGCATCAGGGCTGACCCACGTCGGCATCCCAGGGTCCGGCGCAGGCTGTGCTCAGAGAAGGCCTCCAAGAATGCATAAAGGAGGTGAGGACACGCGAGAACTCTCCCCGGGATCCTGTCCCTACCTCTAGAGGGTCGGCTCCCTGGACACGGGGAACATCCTTTACTTCTCTCAGCATCATGTTTGCCACGTAGGTGATGTTCAGTCAAAGGTAACTGCTGCTATCGGTGTCTGTGCATTAGGAACCGCACCAAGCACTTTAGTTCTCATTTAACACTCTAATAGCTGGAAAATCAAGATTTCTCCTCCCCAGCGTCAGTCAGTGAGGGTGAGCCTGAGCAGGGGAAGCGACTTCCGAAGTTCACAAAGCTCGGAAGTGCAGAGCCAGGTTCAAACGTGACAGCCCTGGCCCTGAAGCCCCTGGGCTCTTCACTCCGCCTCATCCCGCACTGGCGGGCAGTGAGTGCTGAGCCCTTCCAGAAGCCTGCCGGGAGAGAAGGGCTTGCCTTTGCCTTCCTGCAGGGGCTGAGCCTGCAGATACCCTGGAGAAGGGCCTCAGGCTGGTGGCCCGGTGGGGACTGGAGGGGTGACGGGGCACAGCGGGGAGCTCCTGACTGGGCGTGGGGGCCGCGGTGGCCCTGCCTGCTCCCCAGACCAAATGCAGCCACAAATACCCCACCCCCGGCCCTCCGTCCGCATACATATGCTGCCCCCCTCACCGCCAACACACACAGCTCCTTGAGCCTGTTGGGAGGTAGTCTTTACAACCAAGCAAGCGCGGTGACGAGCCGTGGGGCTCCTGCTGGGAGTTCACCATTTTCGCAGACACGGGGCTGCCCAGCCCTTCATTCCAGCAGACCAGGCTTTTCGGGCCTGACCCTTTTGCTTCCCACCCTTCCTTTCTTTCTCCTCCTCCTGCCCTCTCTTCCCCATCTGGCCTGCCCCTCGCACCTCCGGATGCCCTCCCACTACCAGCTCTGTGGTCCTGGTGGTTACCTAGAGCCAGCCACAGCTGGCGGGGACATGGATGTGGTGACCAGGGGCCCATCCAGCCCAGCTGGCCCATGCGAGCTCTAGTCGGGCCCCAGGCCCTGCGTCCAGAATCAGCCCGCAGTCTGGTCTGCCCCCTACCCTCCATTTATAATACCTCCTCCCAACAACTGTGTCTGAGAATAGGCTCACGGGCCCCCGGGGAATTACCTGCCTTGGTTTTGACTTGTAAAGCTCTGGCCGTGGAATTCAGAAGTCTTCCTGCAGCGGCCCCTTTCTGGGCTGGCCCTGGGGTCACGGAGGCTTCTGCATGCACCAGCAGGCACACGGCAGCGCCCAGGCAGGGCTAGAAGAGCGGTCCACGTTGGTGGAGAAGCAGGGATCACGCTGCCTGGCCCAGAGTGGCCAGCTCCCCACCATATGCCCACCTGCCCGAATGGGACAAGGCTTCTGCCAGCTGCCCCCCGGGAGGTGAAGTCCTCAGCACTTTCCAGTCCTGGGCACCCCTGTCTCAGGGCTGATGGCATCCCACTTGGGGTGATAACGATCATTTCTCATGCCGGGCGACTCTTCGTGGTTAACCAAACTCTCAGGGGCCCCCGAGCTCACTCAGCCCCACACATCCCCGGGGTGCCTGTTGACAGGTGGAAATGCAGCTCAGGGAGGCACGGCCCAGCTGGGGAGGTACTGGGATGAAGATGTGAATCCACCTGGTCAGACGGCATCCCCGTGAGAGCCTGCACGTCCCGGCTGCGGCTTCCACTCTCCTGGAGAGCTAAATGCTAGGGGATCTGGGCCGACGCAAACTGCTGCCTCCACTTCTTCGTTCTTGCCGTTTCCCTCTCCTTAAGCTCTCCTGCCTCTTCCCAAAGGCTCAGCCTAAGTCTCCTTTCTCCAAGAATTCTTTTCCACAGCGACCCGAGGCCCCGCCAGGCCCGCACAGCTGCACAGCCTCACCCAGTTGCGTGCGGCCAGCCCGTGTCCCACGCTGAGCTGAACCTCCTGGTGCAGCCCTGTCTCCTCCTGTCTCTAAACCAGCGCCTCCCGGCATCTGGCACGGGGCTGGGCACCTGGAAAGAATGCCTGATACACTAGCCAGGCACTTGAGTCTGTGAGGGAAATGGTTCCAGCCGCTGCATCCTTGTTACGAATGACGTGGAGGACTCATGAGTTCCGGACTCCTGAGTGACAGCAGGCACCCTCCTTCTCTCCCCTGGGTCCCGGCATCGTTTTAGTAAACCGAGCGTCTCGTAGGGGATGCTAGCCTTGGTGAGTAGCTCTTTCAACCCTCCCGTGCTACAGCTGGTCTGACCTAGGTGACCCCAATAATCCCTTCCAGGTTTAAACTTTGATTATCTTCAGCCGTGCTTCTCGACCTGGGGGCAACTTTCTGCCTCCAACCCCTAGGAGACACTCAGCAATGTCTGGGGGCATCCTGGGTTGTCATAATGGCGGCGGGAGTGCTACCGGCATCAGGTGGGCAGAGGCCAGGGATGCTGTACAACATCCTACAGTGCACAGGACAGCGCTCACGACGAAGAATGATTCCGCCTAAAACACCAGCAGTGCTGAAGCCTTGAAGCCCTGGTCTACACTAAGGAAAATTACATGATTTTCTCAAACTTTTCTCCCCGTTGTAACTGTGGCTTTTTCCCAGAGTGGTTTGAAGCAGTCTCTGTTTATTTCTTAGGAACAGATGGTGCCTCACTGGATTGTTTTTCTTCCAGGGAGCCTCATTCAAAATCCACATGGCAGCATCTCCTGGTGATGTGGTGAGGTGACCCAGACCGAGACACAGCAGTGGGGAGAGGCCCTGCTGCCCGAGGATCAGTTGCCAGCTGAGAGGGGGCAGGACTGGAGGCACTGACGGGGGCGCCTCACGAAGGCAGTGAGGAGCCAGACCTGTGTTGAAATCTTAGCTTTCCCACTCGCAGCTGTGTGTCCTTTAGCAAATCCTCGACCTCTCTGAGCCTCAGTTTCCTCATCTGCAGGTTGGGGATGATAATATCTGCCGCCTGGGGTTACTCTAAAGGTCAAGTGAGATGCCTCTGCGTGTGTGTATGGCAGGGGTGGCGGGGTGCCTGACTTAGCACCTGGCACTGAGCAGCTGTTCGTGTGAGTCACTGATCTCCAGCACCTCCATCTCCTGTCCTCACCCCACTCAACCCTCCCACCCTACCCCTGCCTGGGTTTTCACTTTTCCCACTGAGTAAAGAATTTGCAAAAAGGTAGGAACCGAGGCATCACCCACCTTCACCTCTTCCCTCCCTTGCTGGTCTCCAGCCAGCTCACTAGCAGGTTCTGAGGGTTTATTTTTTTGCAGAAGTGCCGTGTGGGGTTGGTCTCTCCTCTGCTGTCCTGTTGCCACTGTCCTGTCCAGGCCCGCGTCACTCTGCCCCTGGCTGGGAGCCCTGGACTCTCCCTCCCAATTAACTCGCAGGCCTTCCTCCTCACTCCCACCGTCAGGCTACACTCTGAAGGCCCATTCGTCTTTCCCGAGAAGAGCTCCCACCCCGCTCAAGAGCCTCTGCTCGCCAGCCTCTTGGTGCCTGCAGGAGAAAGTCCAAGGGCTCTGCTCGGATGGGAGACTCTGCCCTTCTCCTTCAGGTCTCATCCACCCAGCCTGAGACGCGTGTGAACGCCGCCCTCCTGCGTGTGCCGGCAACTCCCCTAAACACCTTTCACGTCTCCCAGCGCTGTGAGCAGGCAGCACCCCTGCCCGGAGTGCCCGCCCCACTGCCAACGGTCAGGCTCCGGCTCACCCTGCAGCATCCGCTCCAGGGTCAAGGATGCTGTCAGCCCCCAGCCCCCCTCAGGCCCACCAGGAGACACTGTTGTCACAATGACCACCCTGTGTCCTGAAGGGTCTAGACGGTGAGCTTTCCAGGGCATGGGCTGTGCCTTGGGTGTGTCCAGGAACCATGGAGAACACGGCACAGAGCAGGCAGGACAAATGCCTGTAAGTGGTCTGAGTGAGGACATGAGCCATGAGTTACACGCTCCACCGTGTAGCAAAACCACCTTCCATCCATTCTCTTTGGCCCTCACGAGAGTCCTGTGCTGGGTGTTTGTTACAGAAACTACACCAAGGGAAAGAGCCAGGAACTGTTCCCAGAGATCAGAAGTGATGCTTCTTTTTTGTATCAAACATAGCTCTCCAACAAAGCCACCCAGGAGGCCAAGGTGGCACTAAGACCTGGCATCGTCTGGCCACTAACAGTAGCAGCCAGCAGGAGCCCGCTTCCTGAGCCAGGCACACTGCGTCATCTCATGGACCCGCGTGATGGCCCTAGCAGGTAGGTAGCACTGTCTCCAGTTTGCAAATAAAGAAACTGAGGCTCAGAGAGGGAAAGAGATGTGCCTGGGGTGACACAGCACATGGAGCTGAAGGGTCAAGGGGAGCTGCCCTTCCTGCTTGGTACCTTGTCCCCAGAGTGGCAAGTCTGCCAACTCCGGGCAGAGGATGTCACAGACTTGTCCCAAGTGGCCTTTGCCAGAGCAGGGCATGTCTCTGTAGAGGAATCTGGCCATGCCGTCTGCCCAGAGGGCCTGCCTTTCTCCTCCCTCTCCACGAGCTGGGCAGATAAATGAGGTGCGGGTACCTCAGAAGCTTCCAGGCCTCCCCTTTCCTGTCCAACAGCCACTCCTGAACCCCACTCCCATGCCCCATGCATATTGCCTGGGGCCAGATGCCTGGCCTTGGCCTCGATGTTCTCAGATCACCGTGCGGGGGGCGGGTTGGTGGGAGCAGGCTGGGTCTGCAGGAAGGCCTGACTGCTGAGGGAGAGGAGGCTGCAGGGCGTCCTGGGCACAAGGCCTAGCAACCCACTCCCTTCCCCGGAAGCGGCTCTCCTGAGAAACACTCCTCTGTGAGGTCCCAGCCTGCCCTCAGCAGCACACTCTGTCCCAGGCATCCTCTCCGAGAGGTCATCCCCTTGGCCTGCGGTGGGGACCAGGAAGCCAGGATGGGGAAGAAGGAGGCCCGGCCTCCTCCTCGCTGGTGGGCTTCCCACCACTGCCAGGCCTCCTTTGCTCACTATTTCTCCTTCTGAGAACTAACCTGAGGGCCTCTCTCTCCGAAGTTCAGGTTTATAGGGACTGAAGTCCACTCGATCACTGGCACTCAGGGCCTGCTGGTGGACTCTTTATTTACTAACGCTCACAACAAAGTTTCACCCAAGGTTTAATGATTAAATGGAATTTCGTTGGACGTTTGATGGTTCACCTTTATGGGAAAGAATAAAATTTTATGGCATGGGCAGTGTCCCAGAGTTCAGGAGACATGGCTGGAAATTCAGAAGAGAAGTCAGGACACTGGTTCCAGCTCTGGTCCCCACCCCCTCTCTGAGTCTTATTTTCTCACTAGTAAAGGAACGAGTTTGCACCAGTTGGTTTCTAATGGCCCTCCAGCATCCTGGGCCCCTGTCACTTCCTTCGCACGGTGGTGATAATTCTGGCCAGACCACTGCTCTGAGATAAACACGCAAGCTAGTGAGAGAGGCAGACGCTCCTGGGAGGTAGAAGGACATTACCCTGCACACAGCGGATTAGGAAGCTGTCAGGCCTGGGGCTCAAATCTCGACTTTCCACTTACTGACGGCTACCTAGGCAGGTCTCTTCACTCCTTCGGTCTCCTCGTCTGTAACGGCAGATGCTAAGGACTGTGTAAGGACTAAAAGCCAAATGAGGTCTGGACATAAAGGGCCCGGCACAGTGCAGGAGTTATGATCACTATGATGATTGCTAATCCTCATCACAGGTCAGGGAACTCATTCACATTGGCCCTGTACTGGGGCCCCGTGCGCAAGCAGGAAGGTGAGCCCTGCCCGCGTGCTTGGGAGCTTCTAGTCCGGCAGGGGATCAGCCTTGACGCGGGAAACATCAGGGAACTGGCAGGACTGTGCAGACCCAGTTCTAACGTCAGCATCTGAAGTCATAGACTGAGGGAGGCAGACACAGGCCAGTAAGCTCAGCTCAGGGCTGGCTAAGACTGTCAAGAGCAAAGAGAACAAACTTCTGTGTAAGTCCCAAAAGGGAGCTTTAATTCCTAGGAGATCAGAGAAGGCTCAAGAGACATAATTTGCCTCTGGGAGTCTTGACTGTTTCCCTAATACCTTACTTCCTTCTGGGGTACTGTGAGGCAAAGGTGGGGCCCATCCTGCCTGCTTCCCGGAGATGAGGGCTCCTGGTCTGGGATAGGGATGCTGGTTCAGTTTCCATGAGACTTCTGAACCAGTGAGCGGCCCAGACGGGACAGCCAATCCCACTGTCACCAGCACAGACCTCCCAAACCCTTCCTAGTCCAGGAGAATCCTGGAAAATTCCCAAGGCATGTGCTGGGATGAGGGTGAAGGATAAGCCAGAGGAGGCCCCTTGGCTGTATTCCTCCTATGCTTTAGAACTTGGCTGTGCCTGTGATGCAATTCAGTGGACCCCTCTCCACCCCACCCTTCCCGTCCAAGCCTGTTATTCCCTGACTTTCTAACAAGCGCCCAAATGAAGGCAGGCTGAAAGGCCCCAGGGGCCTCGACGTCCAGAAACGGGCTATTAGTGGATTTCAAAGGCCCAGATCTGACTGCAGTGCTGCAGCCAGCTAGACCCTCACTCTCAGGCCCTGTCACAGCCAATCGGCCCCTCACTAGCTGGTAAGAGGTTTCCCTACACTCGGCTCTACAGTCAGACTTCAGAGCCACCTGCCTGTCTCCTGCAAGGAAGTAAAGTGTGTAATGACAACTGCGTTTACAGAGCTGCCCTGGATCGTGAACCCAGATGCTCTGAAATCATTCTTGGCTGTAATGTTTGCAGTGGCACATCCGCTTACAAATGAGAAAACATAGTCTTTAGCCGAGACGGGAGGAGAAAATGCCAGTCCTTTTCTGGCTTATACCAACATCCTTTTCTACAAAATGGAAAAAAATGGTGTGGCATCAGGGTGTAAAACTAGCAGTCACTGGTGGGAGTGAGGGAGCAACATGATAAAGATGCAGCAAAATGAAGGCTGCATCTGGCGTTTCCTAGCTGGGCAACCAGGGTCAAGTTCATCAGCTCGTCTGAGCTTCAGAAGGGGCTGTTGGGGGGGATTAAATAAGGTAATGTTTGTAAAGCACTTAGCATTACATACACTGGCTTCCTTCCATTTTCCTGTAAGGAAGAGGTAAGGATGGAGGGAGTGAAGAAAGAAAACGGTAATCTCTTCCAAGGACAGGCAAACATGCCCAGTGGATATCAGAAGTGTAAAATTGTGCTTTTGCAGGCTCCAGAATAACTTTCCTGTAACATTTTGGGTTTTAATGGATTCCAGAAACCTGAAAATTTCTCTACAGTCAGAACAGGATGTTTAACTTTTGTGCTTCATGAAAAAAAAAAAAAAAAAAACAACAACAAAACCCAATGCACTCTCTAATCCCTTCATTCACTGGAAATATGTGGGAAACAACAAGAAATTGGGCTTAAAAAAAAAAAAAAAGCCAACATGAAATGTGCTGTTTTTAAATGCGAGCAAACAAGAGCGTTGCAAAGCGTGGCTGGAATCAATAACAAAACTTCTGGAGATGAACCTCGAAAGTTGATGCTTTATTAGGGGCAAAATGCTTGGGAGGCTCCAATTCTGGAGGCCTTAAATGGAGTTTGACTTCCTTTAGTACCTCAAAGGCAGAGAGAGGAAATGCTTTTATCAGAAGGGGACTGAAGGTGAACTGGCTCACCAAGAAAACACCATCTCCTTTGCTCCTTTCTCTTAAATACCTTCCTAATGGGAAATGGGAAAAAGGAAACTATTTCTCAGAAAACATCGATGTGGAGAAACTCAGCTGTCCCCAAGCACCGTTGGCATTTGGTACCTAGAGAGACAGTATCACTGTTTAGTTTAAAATAATCTGAATTACTGAACTAGATGCTTTATGAAGCCAAGATGTGTTGACCTTGCCCGTCACTGCTCCCGGAGTCTAACAGCACTGGACACAGGGCAGGTGCTAAGGAAATGCTTTTGAATGAAGGACGGAGAGAAGAGGAACTCACTGACATCA
>NW_021145976.1:0-50000 GCF_002837175.3 Physeter macrocephalus | reverse complement strand
GTAAAGAGTGTGTGTGGTGAGAGAATGCAGGCAAAAATGTTAACAAATGGTGACCCCAGGTAAAGGATATAAAGGTACCTGAGATGCTCTTTTTGCAACTGTTCCATGGGTTTGAAATTTTTCAAGGTAAAAAGTTGAGGGCTTCCCTGGTGGCGCAGTGGTTGAGAGTCCGCCTGCCAATGCAGGGGATACGGGTTCGTGCCCCAGTCCGGGAAGATCCCACATGCCACGGAGCGGCTGGGCCCGTGAGCCGTGGCCGCTGAGCCTGCGCGTCCGGAGCCTGTGCTCCGCAACGGGAGAGGCCACAACAGTGAGATGCCCGCGTAAGGCAAAAAAAAAAAAAAAAAAAAAAAAGTTGAGAAAAATGGAGATGTAAAACCAAAGAATTCCATGAAGTTAAAAAAAATAATAATTAATATAACTTGTAACTGAGGACATTCTCCTCCAATGTTTTTTTACTTCATACTCTCCTGTAGGACTTAGAATGGTACTGATTTTACTTACAGATGTTTAAAGCAAATATTCCAAGTGAATTTTAAATATTGTCTGAATCTATACTTACAGGAAGGCAGTCACTTAATTTCCTTAAGTAATGAATTAGCCGACTGAAGCTGACGTGCTATTTGAAATTTCACCTGTAAAATCTGCTTAACTTGCTGAGTCAATTTAATGGACACAAACAACTACTTCAGAAAATCAAATTCTGAATAAACAGAACAAAATGATCTACTGACAGACTTTCCTTAGAGGCTCACACATGCACAAAAAAGCCCAAGCAAACAGCGCCTATTAACTGCCACACAGTTAACTCTTACGAACACAATGACAAATACAGTTGCTCAAATTCTCCTACATTTAACCTATGTTACTGACTCAAGTCCTGTTCTGAAAAACTAAACTCTGGTCCAAGAAAACTGAGCAGCCTTCAAAGTCAATGAACAATTTAAACCGTAGCATTCACTTGGGAGCTAGCAAATTATCCTCTTTCCAGTCCTGTTACTGAATTGCTGTAAGACCTATTAGCTAACTTCTCTAAACCTCAGTATTTCCAGCTGTAAAAAGAAGGAAATTCTGATACTATCTCAAAAAGATGATGTGGAACAAACTCCATTTTCCGTAACTATGTATACTAAGTTCAAGAATAAAAGGATGAACACAAAGTTTTCCAGGCATATAAACAGTCCCAAGGCATTAGACAAAGTTAGCCAAACAGCAAATACCTTAATATACAAATACTTAATTTTGCTATGAATATTTTGTATCCTTTTATCCGATGTGATGGTCAAAAAGTTTTTATTTTTAAAGTCTATCATTCAACCAAATAAAGCATAAATATTCCTTACCTTTAAAAAACTTCTACTGTATATCTATCTATATGTATCATTCACACAGTAGGTAGTTACTCAGTGACTGAAGAAGAAAAAGTAGTAAAAACTCAGGGGAGTTTTCCATCCATGCCTCCTCACTGCAGATGCTAGGAATGCCTAACAGAGGTACAATGTGTTTGCCCTCTCAGGGACCTAGGGGTCTCCTGAAGATCCTAAGGACCACACTGCCAGAGGTCACACCTCATGCTGGAGGCCAGGCAAGAACTAGAATTAGGCCTCCAGGGACTTCCCTGGCGGTCCAGCGGTTAGGCCTCCGCCCTTCCAAGGCAGGGAGCACGGTTCGATCCCTGGTCGGGGAACTAAGATCCCAGATGCCGCATGCTGGGGCCAAAAAAAAATAGAATTAGGCCTCCAGACAGTCTCATTCCAGGGGCCCCTCCACCCCCAAACCACATGCCTATCTCAGAAAACCTCATTTTCCCACAAACTGCTAGCCACAAAATTCTTGATTAGTCACTGACTCCTTGGGAGAAGTGGACAGGTTACTATATAGGAGAAAAAACTCTTGATTGAAACCATATTTCACTTAGGAAAATCAGAAAATCTATATGCTCAGCAATCAGGAAACTAGCTAAATAGTTTATATTAATTTTTATTAATTTAATTTATTAAATTAATGAAGTAATGTTATATTACTTCACTCAACAAGTACAGTCAGCCCTCTGTGTCTGTGGATGTGAAACCCACGACTATAAAACCGGCAAGTACGGAAGGCCGACTGTGTTTGCCAAAGGGCTACTGTGTGCCAGATGCACCGCTAAGCACTAGGGGAACAGACACTGGTCCCTGCCTTCATGATACTTACACTCTCAAGAGGGAGACAATACACCAGACATGTAAACACACATCTATTATCAGAACTTGTAATTATTTAAGGGAAAAGTAAACCAAGGTTCTACGAGAGACAAAAAGCAGGACTTATTTTGGAATTACCAAAGAGGAAAAACAACATTGAAAAAGGACACTCAACCTGAGCTGTCAAAAAGATAAGAAGTGGGCAGGACAGGGGGAAAAGTATACCAGGTAGAGGGAACAGCAATGCAAGGGCTTGGAGAGTTACCGAAATTACTTGACTGCCAGTGGAAAGTGTGTCTCTTTGGGGGAGGGGACAGTGGCAAGAGACAAGGTTGGTGAGTAGGTGAGGTTACATAGGGTCTTGTAGTCCTACTAAGTAAGGAATGCAGATATCCTCTAAGCACATAGAAAAGCAATGAAGGGTTTTTACACAGGGGGTGATTTGCTCCAATTAATATTTTAATTCACTTTGGCAGCTGTGTGGAAAACAGAATGGAGGGGGCGGGGCAAGAGTGGAAACCAAAGGCTATTGCTTAATCTGGACCAGAGATGATGGACTACAAAATTAGCAGTGGGGATGGTGCTGCATTCAAAATACATTCTGAACGTGGAGATGACAGGACTGGCTGATGGACTGGATTTAGCAGTGAGGAAAGAGGGCTAGATTTCTGGTTTAAGCAACTGGATGGCTAAGAGAAAAGGGCTAGAAATATATTCTGGGGAATCATTTGCATACAGATGGGTAAAATGACCCAGGGAATGTGGAGAGAAAGGGTCCCAGGACTGAGCCCTAAAATACTTCAACATTTAGAAGCCAAGCAAGGAAGGAAGGCGGGGCTAGGAAAGAAGACTGAGAAGTAGTCCTTGATGTAGGAGGAAATCCAAGAGAGCACGTCACAAAGCCAAGAGAGTGTCTAGAGTTTCTGTATCAATTGCTGCTAAGGGATCAGGAAGTTGAGGCCAGAAAATCAACTTCTGAATTTGACAAGATGGAAGGCCCAGGTAACCTACGTAAGACCCATTTCTGTAGACTGGTGAGGATGAAAGCCCAAAAGAATGATTGAGAGAATGAGGGGGTAAACAACATTTCTAAGAAGTTTTCTGGTGACGGGAAGCAGAGAGGGAGCAACAGGTGGACATGGATGTGGGGACAGACAAGGGATTTTTCTTTTAAGATAGATAAATTAAAGCTGGTTTGTATGCTGACAGGAAATGCTTAATAAAGAGTGAAAAATTGATAATGACAGCTTGGGCTAGAGTAATATTATGCATGGTTTTCAAATTGCAGATTAAACCCCATTAGTGGATTGCAAAATCAATTTAGTGGGTCTACACCCTACTTTAATAAAAGAGACTATCAGAGTGTACTGCATACAGCATTGTCTCATGAAGCTTTCATTTCAGTTACATATACATACAGTGTTTTTTTAAAAGTCTGATAAACAGTAGTACATGTAGACATTAAACAGGCTAAAGAACATAAAAGAAAATATCAATATTAAATAATCGGTGGCAAAGAGAACACCATATAGTATGCCTACAAGTTAACGTCAACCGTGCAAAAATCCACATACAGAGTAGCTACAAAAACTTCCATTTGCACCCGGTACAATGAGCAGACACGGAAAAGACCATGTGGAGTTAAAACTGTTAGAATGGCTTTTACTCCCTCCCTACACACACACACACACACACACAAACAGCTAAATGCTTCTCATCCAACTTGGACAGCACCTGTTCTGAGTTAGGGTTCCAAAGGAGCCCACTGTCCCTAAGCAAAGCTCTACCCCAGCATTTACCCATCTCTCCTCCAAGTACTTCCAGGCCGGACCCAGGGCTTTATACCTTCGAAGTCCCCGCTCCAACACTGGGCCAGGCTCCCCACCGTGACGCCTGCAACGCTAGTGAGTGGATGAGAGAGGGAACAGGCACCCTGAGAGGCAGACGAGACAAGTGGCACTCGGCCCCGCGTGCTGGGCACGCGGTGGGCGTGGGGGCGAAGGTTCGGAGGGACAGAGCGAGAGCCCCTTCCCTCCCCCGCCTCCCGATCCGTCGCCCTCCCCACAAGCCGCGACGAGGGGTCGCCCCAGGCCCACGTCTCCCGGCTCCCAGGGTCTAGCGGTCCCCAGCTGTGAGCGTCGGCCCAAACCCAGCGACGCGCCCTGAGCTGCTTACACTTCCATGTCGACCCCGCCTCTTCGCCTCCGGCCGACAGCACCCGCAGAGCAGCCGCCGCACCCGGCGTCCACGCCGAACTCCCTGCGGCCGGCTCCGCGCGCCGCGGTGCACGCCGGGATCGCCGCGCTGCACACCGGGAGCCTGGAGGACCCGGCGGGGCCGCGAGCCCTGCGTGCCCCTCTAGCCGTCCGAGCCGTGTTCTCTACGCCAACTCGACTTCAGACTGTTAAGCGTTTGCAGACAGGATTTAGCTCACGTTTTCGTGGTCTAAGTTATATCTAAGTAGTATGAATAAAGTAAATGTCCAAAGACGTAATCGGATTAGTAGGCCTTTGCGGCATTAAAATCCCACCCCGGGAATAGTAGCAATGGCAAGGGGCGAGCCGGCCCGGGGCCGCTGGAAATGCTCTATTTCAGGATCTGGGTGCTGGGTACGCGGTGTGTTCCGTTTCTGAAAATTCAGTGAGCTGCACGCTTAGGTGCATTTTTCTCTATGTGTGTTATAATTGAATAAAACGTTCTAAAAAGTGGGAAAAAATCTCCGCCTGCCTTCTCCCATTTCCCATTCTTCAGAGCTATTTGGCAGGAAAGTACAAAGAGCTTGAATGACAAGCACAGTCTCTGACCTTCCACCCTTTCTAGGAATTTGTCGAAAGGGAATTATCAGATGCTTGAAGAAAGATCGATGTGTAATGATAATTTTGCTGGGAGACAGCCTAAATAACCCAACAATGAGGAATTGATAAATCATGTTTGAACCATGCAGTATAATATCAATATATGTGACCATGAGAAATCATGTAGCATAATTTGATATGCTAGGGAAATGCTCAAGATAGGATTTCAAAGATGCAAAATGATGTCGTGTGACTAATAACCTAAGGAAAAATAAGCATAGGGAAAAAAGAACCTAAGGGTATGGGAGATAGAGCCACCTAATCTACTAAATTTTGTGTTCTTAAAAAAAAAAAAAAGAGGTGAAATGTTGATGTCTATTATTTTCTGGAATTTTGGTATGGTTTGAAATATTTCTTAAAGACTGGAAGGAAATATGCCAAAAATTAACAATGGCAGATGTCTTTTTTCCCCACTTTTTAATAGTTATATCAGATCATTTACCAAACACATTCTCTTTGCAAGGCCCTTGATAGGTGCTTTGCTATTCCGTGATATTAACAGTAACAGTGCAGGCTTTGCACGCAGCCTGTGATTCTATCTACCTCCATCACTTTCTTAGGGGATGTTTAACCCTGGGAGATTACCTAACTTCTCCTAACCTCAGTTCCCTAATGTGTAAATCATAGATCTATCTGTTAGATACCTAAAATGCCTGGCACATACTTAGTGCTCAACAAATAATAATTACCGTGACAGTACAACCATGATACTCTATGAGGTAGATTCCTTTGTTATTCAAATTTTACTACTGAGGAAACTGAGCCAAGCTTGGAGAGATTATAATTTACCAAAAGTCATTCCTCTAGGAACTTGTCCAGTAGAGATTCAAACCCAGGCAATCTGAACAAATACAGGAGGTGTATTAAATTGTTAATAGTGACTAATGACTGGGACTTCCCTGGTGGCACAGTGGTTGGAAATCTGCCTGCCAGTGCAGGGAACATGGGTTCGAGCCCTGGTCTGGGAAGATCCCATATGCTGCAAAGCAGCTAGGCTCGTGTGCCTGCACTACTGCAACTACTGAGCCTGCACTCTAGGGCCCACAAGCCACAACCACTGAAGCCTGGGCACCTAGGGCCCATGCTCCGCAACAAGAGAAGCCACCGCAATGAGAAGCCCGTGCACCGCAACGAAGAGTAGCCCCTGCTCGCCACTAGAGAAAGCCTGCACACAGCAACAAAGACCCAACGCAGCCAAAAATAAATAAATAAATTTACTTTTTTAAAAAATAGTGACATGACTGGATAAATGAAATATGCAATATTAATACAATGGAATACTTTTTGGCAATAAAAAGGAATGGAGTACTAACACATGCTACAACATGGATGACCCTCAAAAACATGCTAAGTGAAAGAAGCCAGACACACATATTGTATGATTCCATATATATGAAATGTCCAAGAACAGGCAAAAAATATAGAGACAGGAAGTGGATTAGTGGTTGCTTAGGGCTGGGAGAGAGGCTAGGGTGGTGATGGAAAGCTGATGGATACTTTCTTTGGAGGGAAATAGAAATGTCCTAAAATTAGATTGTGGTAGTGGTTGCACATCCCTGTGAATACACTAAATAACACTGAATTCACCCTTTAAATGGGTGAATTGTATGGTATCCAAATTATATATCAATAAAGCTATTAAAATGTTTTCTACTGGTATTTGCCTGTGGGGATTGCTTGGAAGAGAAGTGAGGGGAATTTTTAACATTTAATTTTACACCTTCGGAATTTTAGAAGTATTTTTCAACATACATGTTATTTTTAAACTATCAATACAAAAGAAAAATTGTTTTTTGGCCACGCTTCACAGATTGTGGGATCTTGGTTCCCTGACCAGGGATTGAACCCAGGGCCACGGCAGTGAACATGCCAAGTCCTCATCACTGGACTGCCAGGGAACTCCCTACAAAAATATTTTTAAAACAACTACTTTACTTTAAAAATCAACAAGTAAATAAAATGCCAACCCAGACCCAGCTGGCCTAATTCATGTGGAGAGTCCCCATTGCGTTATTCACTCAGCAAACATGTACTGATGGCCCATTCGGTGGTGATGATACCAATATGAATAATACACACCTCCTACCCTGCCTACCTGACAGCCTAGTTGGGAACGAGCTCTGGACATCAATAACTACGATATGCTGTGTTCAGACGCTATGGAACAGAGGAGGAAATGACTAATGAGGTGGAGAGACGTCCCAAAGCCAGGGGTGTTTGAGTGGGGTGCAGGAAGGAACACACAAGGCCAAGGCTTCAGGGATGGGCTTCCACAGAAGAGAAGCTAGTGCCTTTGAGGACCCCATGATAAAATGGCTAAGCTCCAGGTTCTCCAAGGGATGCTACCCTAAGACTTTGGGGGCCATATGCAGCCACCCAACCTATGGCATGGAGGCAGCCAAGTAGTCAGGAGAGAGGCCCTCCCCCAAGGGAAGGCTGCCCAGAAGGAACCTGCGCAACAGGTAACCCAGGCAACAAAGCTGGGCCAGTCCATAGCTGAAATTCCTGCCTGGCGTGTCCCCACTCAGGGCCTCCCTGAAACTTTCCTAACTTGAGGCTGCCTAACGAGTCTCTGTTCTTTGCCACCCAAATCACACCACCCTGGAAGATGACTTTTTTTTTCCTTAACAGCTGGCTTTTTAGGCAGAGGTATTAAATACATACAAAGGGCTAGAGAATGAGCAAAGCCCGTGTGCCCTCCAAGTGGAAATGTCCTGTTGAACACTGAAGATTTTAGGTTTAGAGCTCAGAAGAAAATAAGCAGATAGAGCTTTTGAATGTATAAGTAGAAACTGAAGGCTTTAAAGTGAAGTCACCCAAGGAGAGTCTAGAATAGTAAGACTTGGGTGCTTACCAGCTGCCAGAGAGTTGATCTAACCTCTTCACATGTGTACACTCATCTAATCCTCACGAAATCCCTATGGGGATGCATGCCAGGCATGGCATTAGCGTGGTCTCATTCACTTCTCTCAGGAGTCCTCAGAGTTAAGCACTATGATCAGCCCATTTCACAGAGAGGAAAGTGAAGCTCAGAGAGGAGTCAGGAAGTGTCAGAGCCAGGGTTCTCATTGTTCTCTGGCCAACTCCAACCTCACCTCTCTCCTGTCAACATTAGGGATTCCTCCCTGTTCTGCACTAGACCCTTCCGAGACTCTTTTGCTGTACCAAGGTGGAAATTTTAGGGGAGAGGGGCCGGGCAAGGTTTTCATTCTTCCGAGGCAGGTAAATTCCATACAGCACTCAGCCCTCAGCTAAATGGGTGTGGTCCATTGTCTGAACAGTCATGGACCCCCAAGCTGGCAACAAGAATGGACACAGAAGGTCTGCCTATGGGCAAGGCTCCTCAGACGGATGTTATTGCTGCTTGCACAGAACACAGGCTTCGTGGCCGTCTAGACTACTGGAAGTCATTCTCAGCTCTGCCACTTCCTAGCTGGGTGTTTTGGGGCAAGTCACTTAATCTCTCCCAGACTCAGTATTCTCATCAGCAGAGTGGGAGTAATTATAGCATTGACCACAAAGGGTGGTTGTGAGGATCTAAGTACGTAATCCCTATATAATATGTTTAGCATAGTGCCTCGCACACTGTTAGAGCTCAACAAATATTAGCTATCGTTGTTGTTTTGTTTCTTGTTCTATTTATATACAGGAAATGCCTCAGGCTACCTCTAAATTTCTTCCTTAACTTTTTCCTCCCTCTGGCAGGAGTCAGAGCTTTGGATTTCTGAGGATGATGCTCGGGAGATGTAATAAGGTAAGAACCTCTCCCTTTCCTCCCTGACTCCCTCTTCTCCTGGGAGCACAGTTATTATTATCAATAATAGCAATGAGGGACTTCCCAGGTAGTGCAGTGGTTAAGAATCCGCCTGCCAATGCAGGGGACACGGGTTCGAGCCCTGGTCCGGGAAGATCCCACATGCCGCAGAGCAACTAAGCCTGTGCACCAAAACTACTGAGCCTGCACTCTAGAGCCCGCGAGCCACAACTGCTGAGCCCACATGCCACAACTACTGAAGCCCGTGCGCCTAGAGCAACTAGAGAAAGCCCGTGTGCAGCCAAAAATTAAAAATAATAATAATAGCAATGAAAGCACATTTATTGAGCCCCGACTGTATAGCTGCCAGACCTAGTGTTGAGATTTTACATATATTATTAACTCAGATTCTCACAACAAATCATACAAGCTAGGTATTTTTACTCATTTATTCATTCTAATTTTTTTTTTCATTTAACAAATACTTATTGTGTTCCTTCAATGTTCTAGGTACCTGGAGTACATTAAAAAACAAAACAAACAGAAATCACTCACATTCTAGTGTGCAGGGACAAGTGCAAATAAACAAATAGATGACAAATACAGTATGTCAGAGAGTGATGGTGCTGTGGAGAAAAATAAAGGCGAGGAGGCGAGAGAGAAGAAGCAGCAAACTGCTCCTTTAAACAAGGTAGTCAAGGAAAGTCCTCACTTTCTGAGAAGGTGACATGTGAGCAGAGACGTGAAGAAGGTGAGGGAGTGACACACACCGAACAGCAAGAAGTACAAAGATCCCATGGCAGGGACCTCCCTGGTGGTCCAGACTCTGCGCTCCCAATGCAGGGGGCCCGGGTTTGATCCCTGGTCGGGGAACTAGATCCCACACGCATGGTGCAACTAAAAAGTTCAACTGAAAAGATCCGCATGCCTCAATGAAGATCCCGAGTGCCACATCTAAGACCCGGCGCAGTCAAATAAATAAATATGTTTACAAAACAACAAGCAAACAAAAAAAACATGGCAGAAACACCTGTGTTTTTTGTTTGTTTGTTTTGTTTGTTTGGGTTTTTTTTTTTTTTTTGCCTCACCGCATGGCCTGCAGGATCTTAGTTCCTGACCAGGGATCGAACCTGTGCCCCCTGCAGTGGAAGCATGGAGTCTTAACCACTGGACCGCCAGGGAAGTCCCCAGGCCTGGATGTTTGAGGACCACACCGAGCCAGTGTGGCTGGAGTAGAGAGTGAAAAGTCACAGGAGGAGAGGACAGAGACGTAAGGAAGGAGGAAGCGGGGCAGGTCACCAAGTTCTAGGCCACTGGAAGGATGTTGGCTTTCACTCTGAACAGAATGGGGAGCCAAAGGAGTGTTTTGAACAGAGAAGTACCGTGACCTAACTTAAATTTTAAAAGGATCCTCTGCTCCTGTGTTAAGAAGGGACCTTCCAACGGCGAGGGTAGAAGCAGGGACACCAGAGGAAAGACTGTTGTAACTAATAGTCAAGGGAAAAGATGATGGTGGCTCAGTCCAGGAAGAAGCAGTGGAAGTGAGAGAAACAGATTCTGGATATAATTTGAAATAGATCCAACAGGATTACACGACTGATCAGATTTGGGTGTGAGGAAAAACGGGAGTCCAAAGGTTTTGGTCTGAGCAACTAGATGGTTGGTGTTGTCATTTATTGTCATGGGAAACACAAAATGACAATCACAATCAGGAGTCGGGAGATCAGGGGTTCAGTTTTGAACATGTTGACTTTTAGATGTCTTTTAAACGTCTGAGGAAAAAGATCAAATAGCTATTTGGATATAAAAGACCGCCCCGCCCCCATTTTACAGTAAGTGACAGAGTTGGAATTTAAGCCAAGGTAAGTTTGACTCTGCCACCCTTACCTTTTGTGTTAAATATCTGCCACCAGACTTTTGCTTCTGGCCAAGATAGAGTCAGTTGGGATCTGATTTACCATCACACATGAAACAACCAAAAAGCAAAATTAAAAAGGCAAAATAGGGACTTCCCTGGTGGTCCAGTGGGTAAGACTCTACACTCCCAATGCAGGGGGCCCAGGTTTGATCCCTGGTCAGGGAACTAGATCCCACATGCATGCCACAACTAAAGAGTCCACATGCCACAACTAGGAGTCCACATGCCACAACTAAGAAGCCCACATGCTGTAACTAAGACCCAGTGCAACCTAAATAAATAAATACAATTTTTTAAAAAGGCAAAATACATGAAACAAAGTTTTTCAATGAAAGATAGTGATTCCTGGGAGATAGGAAACAAAAGAGGTGAGCCCTATAGTAATCCAGCTTACTATTTTGAGAAAGTTCCAAGGACATGATGCAGGGAGGAAGAACCGAGGCAGAGTCTGGCAGACCCGCTGAGTTGAGAAAAAAAAGTGGAGCCTAGAGAGACAGAGGACTTTAGAGTTCATCAAAAAGAGTAACAGGGAGAAGAGAATTGTGAAGATCTACCGAGGGTTCCCTGCGAGTATTCAGTGCATTACTGATTAGTGCATGCATGTGAGGAAACTATCTGAGTTTGGGGAAAGAACCATCCAAAAGGATTAAAAGGAATAGTGCCTACTCCTACCAGCCAGACTGGGAAAACTCATAATTCACTGGGTAGAGTATTCAAGAAGGTCTTCCCTTATTAGTGGGGGGGAATAGTTAGCTCTAGACTGCGCATTGCTTCTGACCTAAGAGATAATGAAAAGCAAAACCCTAAAGAATCAAACCGTTTCCAAGTAACTTAACTGCATCTCAGAGAAAAGCTCAAAAAGATTTATAGGAATGCAAAAATATCCAACACCTAACAACATAAAGATCTCATGTCTAGCATCCAAAAATTTCTAGGTATGTAAAAAGACAAGAAAATATGAACCATAATGAGGAGAAGGATTAATAAATCAGAGAAGACGTTAAAAGTTATTATAGGGGCTTCCCTGGTGGCGCAGTGGTTGAGAATCTGCCTGCCAATGCAGGGGACACGGGTTCGAGCCCTGGTCTGGGAAGATCCCACATGCCACAGAGCAACTAGGCCCGTGAAATAAATAAATAAATAAATAAATTTTTTAAAAACGTTATTATAACTATAATCTATAGGAATTGGCTCATGCTGATATGGAGGCCAAAAAGTCCCCAAATCTGCCATTCGCAAGCTGGAGGACCAGGAAAGCCAGAGGTGTAATTCAGCCCAAGTTCAAAGGCCTGAGAACCAGTATTTACACAAGGGAAGGGAAAGCATATGTCCACAGAAAGACTTGCACATACAAGTTTTATTTGTAACAACCACAAATTGGAAGCAACTCAAATGTCCATCAACAGGCAGCTGGATAAACAAATTGTGGTATATCCATAGAATGGAATATTACTTACCAATAAAAAGGAATGAACTATTGACACATGTACTAACATGGATAAATTTCCAAATAATTATGCTAAGTGAGAAAAGACAGATCAAAAAATATATAATAATTTCATATATATAATAATTCCATGTATATATAGAGAGAAAATGTAAGCTAATCTATTGTTACAAGCACATCAGTGTTTTCTTGGGGATGGATGGGGAGAGGCAGGAGGGGGAGATTATGAAGAGGGTTAGGACAATTTTGGGTATGATGGGTACATTCACTATTTTGATTATGGTGTATTTTCATGGGTGTACATATGTCAAAACATATCGAATTGTACACTTTAAATATTTGTAATTATTGTGTATCAATTAAATCTCAATAAAGCTGATACATACATTGTATACATGTACATATACGTACACACACACACACACATCCATACGTATCCAGATTCACGAGGCTTTTAACAGTGAGACTGTGCATTTTTTAACACTTCCCCAACACCCTTTCCAGCCTCAATTCATTTGCCAAAGGGTTTGATCCCTCTATGTTGCTGGGTACTCAGGAATGTGACCTCATATTTGCAAAGTACCTCTGGCTTTGACATTTGACCTCCCAGGAGGGGATGTCAGACCTCAGACACTAGCAGGTAGATCCCAGGGGTTTGCCACAGCACTCAGTTGTCAGGACCACATGGCTCACAGCTGGTCTCAGGGCTTCCCTGCCCACCTAGGGGCCTGCTGCAGCCCTGTTCTGGGGCTTTTGTGGGAGAAGACAGGAGAGGTTGGGGGTTCACAGAGATAAAGAGGATGAGGCCTTGCTTCCAAGGAGCCCACAGTTGGGTGGGGGAGAAGACCCAGAAGCCACAACTACAGTGCTCCCAATTCAGGGAAAGACTGCTAGATGCTTCTCCAGGATCGCATGGGAGCCCAGAGCTGGACACCTGGATCAGCAGGGAGTCTTCCCAACGTTGATGATGCTTGGCTCGAATACTGACAGATGAATGGGAGTAGCAAGACAGACAGTGAGGGAAGGCATTCCAGGCACAGGGAGGAGCATTTAGGAAAGCTTGCAACAGCCTGATGCATTCTAGGAACTCCAAGTAATTCCACTCTTGAGTGAGGGCTAAAAACCTTCAACCCATAAGATATCCCAGCTACTGGTCCCTTCTCCCCTCCATTCCATCCTCAATACTGTTGCCATAAGTATCTTTCTAAAAAAATTTTGGCTCCCTCAATTTTTAACATCTGTTGGCTCCCTATGACCTATGGGAGGACAATAGGTCCTATCAAGACCAAACCCTCTCGTTTGACATTCAAGGCCCTTTACAATCTTACCCCAACCTACCTTCCACCTCTCCTCCCCACCTCCATTCTAAAGCCCCTGACCCTTTGTTATAGCCACTCTTGGTTTCCTGTTCTGCAAGCAGGCCATTCACTTTCTGGCCTCTGGCCTCCCGTACTTTGCCCAGGCTGCCCCCTCCCCCCTCCCCACCCCCCCGCAGGGAATGTTCTAATCCCCTTTTTCGCTGAGCTAACTCCCTTTCATCTTCCAAGACTCAACTCAGGGGACATCTCCCCCAGAATGTGGAACTTCCAGGGCAGAAGTTCAAGGGCCCCTAAGGCCAGAACCCAGGCTGTCTATTTTGTTGAATAATTAGTTAATTAATCGTGTCAGGGAACCCTTCCCTGAGTACCCCAAGATGGACGCCCCACTCTGCGCTGCCCTCTGTGCCCCCTGCACACCTTATCCACGCTTTGTTAGAGCTTCTTGAGGCAAGCATCATTTCTTATGCTCATTTCCTTTTTTTCAGGGTCTAACTCTGTACCTACCACATAGGAGGTGCGGGTACGTGTTTGTTGAATGAACGAATGATCGGGCGTGGCTTTTCACCTTGCGTCTCCTGTGAGCCCGCCAGGCCCGGCCCAGTGTCTTTACCTCTATCCCTAGCCCGGGTCTCCCTCCAGTGCCCGGAGCAGTCTGCAGCCTTGAGCACTGCCGCCCTGGCACCACCCTCACAGTCCCCTACCGCCTCCCTAGGGCCTCTCAGCCCAAAGCCGCTCCGGAGACGGCTCCGCCCACAGCCGGGGTTGGAGGACGGAGGCAACGCCCACCGGGCCGGGCCGCCTGGGATTGGTGCGGCCGCCAATAGGAGGCGGGGACAGCGCTGGGCTGCTGTTGACGCTCTCCAGGCCAGAAAAGTCCAGCCCCGCGGCTGCGGAGAAACGCACTGCGCGGCCAGGCGGTGGTAAGTGCTCGGCGGCCGGACAGGCTGGACGGGCGGGACTTGCGGGACTGACGGGAGGGGAGGACGCAGAGGACCTGCGCGAGCGCGCTGGGCGCTGCCCACGTCCGCCTCCGCCACAGGCTGCGCTCCGCCAAGGGCAGTGCCCCAACCCGGAGCCGGCCCCGCCCGGGGGACACCGCCCGGTGGCCGACGAGGTCGTCAGTCCCGCCCTGTCTTCCAGACCCGGAGGACCTAGGCTCCCGGACGGCAAGGAACCGCCCAACATGGCATCGGAGGTGAGTGGGACCTCGACAACGCCGGTCCTCCAAGCCTCCAAAGGAGGGGGAGGGGCGCCCTGGGCGCCAGCCGGAACAGTGACCTGAGCACGCGATCTCCCCGAGCCAGACCTGTCGCCCTCCACCCTCCTGGTAATTGTCCTCGCTGGCTCCAGGCAGTGGGTACCCCCTGGCGCACCTGCCAGAGTCCGAAAGAGAGCTTTGCCCCGACTTCCCGGTGTCCCAACCACCATCTGCTCTCCCCCGTCCCTCACCCCTCCCCAGGCAGCCTTTGTGGCAAACGCACCAACCCACACTGCTGGGGAAGGTGGCCCTGACCTGACCGTGATCTAGGCTGGGCGGGAAAGGTGCGGCCCGCTCATTCAGCACCCTCACCTCTTCATTCCTTCCTTCCCGCCCCCGCCCCCGTCCTCCTGTCAGTCCCCATCCTGTGCCCCTCTCCTACCATAGCAGTTGTCCCTGTGTAGCAGAGTCCGCAGGACTCTTGCGTGTGCTAAGAGCTAGGACGTAGGGGACCGTGCCGTGTGGCCCCAGGACCTGGTGGCTTCCTGTCTCATTGGCCTCTCTCCCTCAGAGCCAGAGGACTCCTGGGTTCTCTTTCTGACTTAATGGCAGGAGTCTGAGGCACAGGTTTCTTTCCCTGGGCCTCAGTTGATTTACCCGGCACATGGGGATAATATTAGCTGTCTGCCTTCTCTGTAAAGTACTGGATCATGAGGTCATTGCTTTGAACCCTTCAGGTAAAAGGGGCTGTTTGCTTGATGCCAGAGAAGGGAACCCTGGGCCTGGGAAGCAGGAGGTGTGGGTTCCAGTCCCTCCTGGCCCCCATTAGCTGGCAAGTCACTTCCTCTCTGGGCCTCAAGGGTGTTTTTGTTTTTGTTTTTGTTTTCTTTTGCGGTACGCGGGCCTCTCACTGTTGTGGCCTCTCCCGTTGCGGAGCACAGGCTCCGGACGCGCAGGCTCAGCGGCCATGGCTCATGGGCCCAGCCGCTCCGCGGCATGTGGGATCTTCCCGGACCGGGGCCGAACCAGTGTCCCCGGCATCGGCAGGCGGACTCTCAACCACTGCGCCACCAGGGAAGCCCTGGGCCTCCATTTTTTATTGAATAAATGGGTTAAGACTGTCTGCCCTACTAGCTTCTGGGTCATGGTGGAGGGCCCGTGGCAGGGCCTGGACTTTGGAGCCAAACAGACTTGGCTTCTGAAGCAGTCACTCGACCTCCCTGAACGTCTTTCCTCATTTGTAAAATAGGGGTAACCTCGTAGGAGGGTGTAAGAGCATCTGGAGAATGCCTGGCACAGGGTGAAGCAATAGTAGGTGCTCAATAAACCGTGGCTAATGACACTAAGAGGGACAACGCCGGTATTTCCCGTGTTTTCTAAATTGGCTGTTGCTCTTTCATCCCAGCCTGAACCAGTGTCCCTGTCCCCTTGCCCCAAAGGGATCCTTCTGGCCCAGATGTGCCCTGGCTCACAGCAGTGCCCTCTCCCACCACCTCGCCCCTCCCTCAGTGCCCAGGTGGTGGTACGTCGCTCTAACATCCTCCTGGGGTCCTTTTAAGACTGCCAGCAGGGTTGGAGCTTGGCCCCAATGTGGAGTGGGCTGCCTTCAGGAAACCAGGGCGCCAGGCGACCTCTACTTTCCCCAGGCCGTCCTGTGGGTTGGCACTCATTGGTTTGGCTGTGGCCCCACTTGTTAAATAGTTGTTATTACTAACAACCCACGAAGCGAGTCCAGGGGCCTGCTGGGGGGAGGTGATGCCAGGCCCCTGGCTGAAGGGCAGCCTGCCTCCCCATCCTGACTGGCTGGCCCTGGCCCTCTGGCCCCAGTGGTCAGGACCAGGGCCCCACGTGGTGCTTTGCTGGAAATCTAGGCTTGGTGGGGCAGCAGGGGGTAAGGGGCAGGTCTAGTTCAAAAGGCTGAGTGGGGGCAGAGGCTACATCTGCAGGGCAGAGTCCTCTGGCAGCCAGGGCTGCTGGGCACTGAGGGGTCAGCTCACAGCCTGGGGCCAGAGCACCGTGGAGGTCCCGGGGGTGCACACAGGAGTGAGGAGTGGAGCTAAGGCACGCCCTGACCCTGGCAGCCCTCGGCCCTTCCCTTAGCAATACCTAGAACTTACTGAGAACCAGGCACTGTGCTATGTATGCAGTTAGCTTAATCTAATGGCTTAATCTAACAACTCCATCAGATAGATGCTATTATTATTCCTATTTTATAAAGGGGCAACCCTGAAGGTTAGAGAGGTAATATAACACTCCTATGGTCAGGTGGCTAACTGAGGTCTGGGACATTGCAGGGGGTCAGAGGAGAACATATGTCCCCAGTGGCCACTGTAGACCCCTTCCACAGAAAAGATGCCAGTGAAGTAACGTTCCCATCTCCACCCCGGACCACTCCCCTCCTGTCCTTGGCTCACTGGGCACTAGGACTGCCCCTCGGGGGTGCTGCGCTCCCTCCCCCGTCTGTCCATGCCCTGACCTATGCCCCCTTTCAAAACAGAGGCGTCTCTGTCTCATCCCTTTGCCCTTGGCTCCCGGGGGGCAGAGGGTCAGCTAGTGACCTCCTAGAAGGCCAGTGATAACGGGTGTGTCCGGGGTGCTCTCCAGAGAAGTGGGGGGGTGGGACCTTAGGCCCCACCCCAAGCTGGGGGAGGGAGATGCAGGTAATTTGAGACTGATGGGGCCCCTCAAGTGCCTCCTCACCTGTCCCTGCAGCAAATGTTCAGAACAGCAGAGCCAGCAGAGAGGTCCTGGTGGCGTGCGGGGTTTAGAGCAGGGCTTCGACTTCCGGCTGCCGAGGTGCAGCCCGGGCTCTGCCGCTCTCAGCAAGGGCAGGGTACAGATCTGCTCTGGGCCTCAGTTCTTCCTCTCTGTAGCAGGATAGTATTGGTACCCAGTTCACAGCGTTGCTGTCTGCGTGACAAGCAAATAATGGTGCCTGGCAGACAGGAAGAATGCGACGTATGTTAGCCAGTATTCCTGTCATTATCCCTGGTACATCAGAGCTGGATTCCAGAGTGACTTCTCACTTTGCTCAGTGGCAGGAAGGGTCCCAGAAGTTCTGCTGTGGTCTCAGGGGTGCCTGCCACCATCTCCCTGGAGCAGCGCCCCATGGTGGGAAAGAACCTAACTTCAGTGTCCAGCCAAGTTCCCACATTCACTCCCTGAGTGACTCTGGGCAAGTTCCTAACCCTCTCTGAGCCTCAGTTTCCTCATCTGTCCAGTGAGAATAACCCTGCCCACTGGCTTCCACTGCCGTCAGATTTGATAACTCTCCTGAGGGCCCTTTGTGGGAGGTACTGTTCTCGAGGGGGCAGGAGACTAATTGCTCGTGCCCTCCTGGCCAGAGCGGGAAGCTGTGGGGTGGCCGGTTTGTGGGCACAGTGGACCCCATCATGGAGAAGTTCAACTCGTCCATCACCTACGACCAGCACCTCTGGGAGGTGGACGTGCAGGGCAGCAAGGCCTACAGCCGGGGCCTGGAGAAGGCGGGGCTCCTCACCAAGACCGAGATGGATCAGATACTCCAGGGCCTGGACAAGGTACTCTCCACACCCCCAGGCCCAACCCCGGGTCCCTCCCTGTGGTCCCAGGCTTTCACCAAATCCCCGAGCGAGCGCAGGGTATCATCCCAAGCCTGTCATCTCCCCTCGTAGTGACCATATGCCTAGAGAGGTGCCCTTTAACCACATGCTGTGCTGACTGTCTCTCTTCATCCCTTAATGCCCCTGTGGTCCTGTGGCTCCTGAGCAAACATGCTCTTGGCCTGTGATGCTCCTCGGGGGTGGAGCGCTGCCAGAACTCAACTGCTGATGCCCGTGCTCCCGACCCCCGTGTTGCTGCTATCTGCTACAGGTAGCTGAGGAGTGGGCCCAGGGCACCTTCAAACTAAACCCCAATGATGAGGACATCCATACGGCCAATGAGCGGCGTCTGAAGGTGAGGCCGCCCCCCCACCTCACCCCCGCCCCCGCCCCTCCCCTCTCTGGGCCACTTTGAGCATACGCACCATCATTCTGTCCCCTTCATCACTGGGACCTCAGAGCAGGAGGCCTTGGCAGAGATGGCAGAGATCGGGCAGAACCAGGGGACCCCGGGGCAGGGAGGGAGGCCCACAGGCTGGGCAGGCTGTGGCCTGGGCTGACACCACTGGGCCACAAGCAGGCAGACCCCGACTGCGTGCCTCCCTCCACCCCCAGGAGCTCATCGGTGAAACCGCAGGGAAGCTGCACACAGGACGAAGTCGGAACGACCAGGTGCCGCCAGCCTGCCCGGCTCCCCGCCCTGGGCCTTCCCAACCTTGGGGGATCCAGGCAGCAGAGCTGGGGCTCAGCAGCGGTCCTGGCTCCCCAGGGAGGCAACACATCTGTGGTCCCTGAGTGCCACACCCTCCTCCCAACAGGTGGTCACGGACCTCAGGCTGTGGATGCGGCAGAACTGCTCCACGCTCTCTGCCCTCCTCCGGGAGCTCATCAGAACCATGGTGGATCGGGCAGAGGCGTGAGTGCACGAACACCAGGCGGCAGAGAGGGGCGCGAGGGCAGCCGGGGTCCCTGCTCCCCCGAGACAGGCGGCCTGAATGCCAGACCTCGGTGGCAGGGGTGATAAGGGTAGGGGGGCCAGGCTCTGGGGACAGGGGTACAGTCCAGAGCTCCTGGACTGAGTGAGGCAGAGCAGCCAGGGGCGGGGATTTCTTGCAGCATCTGCGACCCCCAGCCAACCCAGCTCAGCATGCAGGGGGAGCTCCCCCTTTGAGGGGCCACAGGCCAGAGGCTAAGGTACTAGGCAGATGGCCCGAAGCCTGAGGAAAGGGGCCGGCTTGCCTGGGGCAACCAGAGAGTCACTCCTTGGCCTGCCTGTGCCCCATGTGCCCCGTCCCCACACAGCATGGCGGACAAAGCACAGAGCTGAGGGCTGCCTCCCGCTGGCCTCATCCCAAGCTTTGGCTTCTGTGACATGACTGCTGAGAAGTCTATCTGGTGTCAGAGACAGGGTTGACCCCTCCTCTTCCCCAACTCCCTGTGACCCCTGTTCCACCGACTTCACTGGGGGAGAACAAGGGCCCCCAAGCTGTCATCCTCGGGGCAGGGTTGGCGTTGGGAGGATTGGGGAGTGACTGCTCATGAGCGCAGGGTTTCTTGCCCTTTTTTTTGGCTGCGTTGGGTCTTCACTGGTGCACGCAGCGAGTGGGCTTCTCACTGCTGTGGCTCCACTTGTTGCAGAGCGCGGACTCGAGGCGCGCGGGCTTCAGTAGTTGCAGCACGCGGGCTCAGTAGTTGTGGCGCACGGGCTTAGTCGCTCTGCGACATGTGGGATCTTCCCAGACCAGGGATCGAACCCATGTCCCCTGCATTGGCAGGCAGATTCTTAACCACTGCACCATCAGGGAGGTCCCAGGGTTTCTTTCTTGGGGTGATGGTTGTACACTAAATGTATACTTTAAATGGGTGATTTGTATGTGAATTATATCTCAATAAAGCTGTTTATTTAAAAAAATTAGAACCATCACTCACAGCACCTCTGCCCCTGCCCCGCCTACTTTAAAGTGCCCCCAGCTATTCTGGGCTCCTCGGGAGTTCCTCTCATGCTCACAAACTCGGCCTCTCACTGCCAGGTGGTACCTGCCGTGCACCTCCCCTCTTGCCCTGGCCCCTGCCCAGATCTGCTGCCAAGGTGCAGAGGCCCCAGCTCAAGGTGTAATCTATACTTGGTCCTACTCACCCTCTGGACGCCCCACAGCCATGGCCCAGTCACAATGCCCCACCTTCCGACCCTTCCCTTACACCATGTTTGTCCCCAGGAGATCACTTGGTCCCTTGCAGATCCTTGGTGAGCCTGCCCTGCTCTTCCCTACAGGGGCCCAGGCCTGCAGGGTCCTAGGGTCCCAGGCAGGCCTCGCCTGAACCTCCTGAGCCCCTCAGGCTCCCTGCCCCTACTCTTCCCCCACAGGGAACGTGACATCCTCTTCCCAGGGTACACACACCTGCAGAGGGCTCAGCCCATCCGCTGGAGCCACTGGATCCTGAGGTGAGTGGGCAGTGATGGAGGGGCGTGGTGGAGGGGAGGGGCCCAGCCCAGGCTGCCCTGACCCTCCTGCCTCCTGGCTTCCCACAGCCATGCTGTGGCTCTGACCAGAGACTCTGAGAGGCTGCTGGAGGTGCAGAAGCGGATCAACGTCCTGCCCCTGGGGAGGTGAGTGAGGCCCAGTGCTCCAAGGATGGGGTTGCTGCCACATAGTTAGCGTGGTCCTTGGGCTTCAAGAAAAGAGGGGCCAGGAAGGGCAGAGCGGGACAGAAGCCAGGCAGTCAGCCTCCCTAGCCACGGTGGGAGGGGGACCACGAATGGACCCTCAGCTCTCTCTAAGATGGGAGCGATGTGTGTCACAGCCAGGCCAGAGCTCTCCAGAGAGTCAGCCAGCTGCTCACATCGTGCCTTTTCCCCTGCGTGGGGACAACTGTCTGGCACCCAAGCCGACCAGGCCGCAGCCCTGGCAACCAGAGCTCAGCACAGGTGTGCCTGCAAGTACATGCCAGGGCCTCCCTGCCGGGAGCCCCAGTCACTCAGAACCCCTCCCATCTCTGCAGCGGGGCCATCGCAGGCAACCCTCTGGGTGTGGACCGGGAGCTGCTCCGAGCAGGTGAGGCACCCTGCCCCTCCTTTCCCAGGAGACCACCCTCAGCACCTGCCAGGTCTCGCAGACGCACACTTAGAGAGGGCAGGGGTCCGGGTAAAACTCTGGTCTATTATCTATGGAGAGTGAGGCTAGAGAGGCAAGGGGAGGCCATGGGAGAGGTGCATGGTGCTGGGGGGACTCAGGGCTCCCGCCTCCCTCCTGGGACCTGTACCAAAGACCTTCCCAACCTCCTGCCCCTCCCTACTCCTCCTCCCTGAGAGGGGGTCGTGGGGTGGGGGGGCTGGGCAGCCTGGTTGGCGGGTGGGGCTGGGGAGAAGGCCCCTCCTCGCCCTCCAGCCCAAGCCTATTGCTTCCCCTTCCCGAATCGGCCAGAACTGAACTTTGGGGCCATCACTCTCAACAGCATGGATGCCACCAGTGAGCGAGACTTTGTGGGTGAGTCCCGGGCGCTAGCCCGCCCGCCCTCCAGGGCCAGTCCCCTGCGGTGTGTGCTGCCTTTGTGCCCCGCCCCCCGCCTCCTCTCCAGCTTCCTGCCACCCCCGTATGGCCCACCGGACCTTCTCCAGGCTGGGTGAGGGGCGAGGCCTGGTGACCAGACAGCGTGCTCTCCCTTTCCTCCCACAAGCTGAGTTCCTGTTCTGGGCTTCGCTGTGCATGACCCACCTCAGCAGGCTGGCCGAGGATCTCATCCTCTATGGCACCAAGGAATTCAACTTGGTGCAGCTCTCAGATGCCTACAGGTAAGGCTGCGCCTGCCCTCCCCCAGCTCTGCGCCCACCAGCATGGCTTCTTTCCTCCTCACCCCAACCCCTGGGCAGAGCTGCCCAGCAGACCAGCCAAGGGGCACCGGAGCCCCTTCAGCCCCGGCATCTCTGTCTCCAGCACCGGAAGCAGCCTGATGCCCCAGAAGAAAAACCCAGACAGTCTGGAGCTGATCCGGAGCAAGGCGGGGCGAGTGTTTGGGCGGGTAAGCAGGGCAGGGAGTTGGGGCAAGGCCTCCGCGCTGACCGGAGGGTCCTGAGGGAACGTCCAGGACAGGCTCCGAGGTCCAGCCTCCTGATCCTCACTGTCCCCTCAGTGTGCTGGGCTCCTGATGACACTCAAGGGACTTCCAAGCACCTACAACAAGGACTTACAGGTGCGAGGCTGGGGACCCAGTTGCATACACACCACATACCAATTCTCGGGGTCCTGGCTCATCTGGGCAGGGGCCCCACAGAATTGCCACCTCCTGTCCTGCGCACCCAGCCCTGGGAGTGCTCTCCTCTCCCTTGGTGCGGGGTATACAAGGTGCTGAGTGTTCCCAGTGGAAGGCAGTGGGGAGGCCTCACTGGGGACCGGGCTACTGGGCCCTTACCTCCTGCCACGTGCCTCCCAGGAGGACAAGGAAGCCGTGTTTGAAGTGTCCAACACCATGAGCGCCGTCCTCCAGGTGGCCACTGGCGTCATCTCTACACTGCAGGCAAGACACGCCTCTTCTCCCCGAGGCCCCTAAACTCAGGGCTGGGATGCCAGGAGGGTGATCTTGAGAGGAGGCAAGCGTGGGTGGGTCCAGAGGCTGTGGGGCAGAGCGGGGGCACGTGCTTGTTCCTGCCCTGGGAGGAGCGAAGAGACTCACTGCAGTAGAATGGAAGTGGGTTAGACTCAAGGAGCCCCATCAGCTGGCCTGGCCAAACTTCTTCTTTAACCATTTACTATGGGAAATTTCAGTATACAACAGCTGAGAGGCTGTATCATGAACCCTTACGTACCAACACTCGGCTTAAACAACAATCAACCCATGGCCGTTCTCGCTTCAGCTGTCTGTACCCACTACCCCCTCCACCGTTGTTTTTAAGCAAATCCCCCTCATCATTTCATTCCTAAATAGTTCAGGATGTGTCTCTAAAGCAGTGGTTCTCGAAGTGTCGTCCCAAGATCAGCAGCATCAGTATCACCTGAGAACTTGACAGACCTGCAATCCTAGGCCCCCCTCCAGACCTGCTGAATCAGAGACTCTGGGTTAGGCCACAGAGATCTGTATTCATTATAAATCCTCCAGGTGATTCTGATGCTATAGATAAGGAGGCAACCCCAGTAGCACAGCTAATAATTATCAGTAATTATGAAATGATGGTTCAAGCAGTGAAAGCAGAAGAGGGTGGGTAAGAGGGGATCTGCCCAAGGCAGGGGACTTCCTGGCTGAGGGGGCGTAGGCCTTAGGCTGGCAGCTCCAGGACCAAGGGCCCCCCAGATTCACACTCGCCTGGCCTGCTGTCCCCAGATTCACCGTGAGAACATGGCACGGGCTCTTAGTCCTGACATGCTGGCCACTGACCTCGCCTACTACCTGGTCCGCAAAGGGGTAAGTGTGGGGCAGCCAGGGTGGAGGGGCGAGGGGACAGGGATGTTCCTCAGGCTGGGGGTGGCGGTGGTCATGGCGCTGGGGGAGCGCCGGCACCCCCAGCAGAACAGGGAGCTCAGGAAGCCTGCGTCAGCACCGCTCTCCGCCCCCCACCCCCGCGCCCCCAGATGCCATTCCGCCAGGCCCACGAGGCCTCTGGGAAAGCTGTGTTCATGGCCGAGACCAGAGGGGTCGCCCTCAACCAGCTGTCGCTGCAGGAACTACAGACCATCAGGTGCGCCCCCCTCCCCTCCCCTCCCCTCCCCTCCCTCTGCTGCCTTCTGGGAGGCCAGCCCGGGCCCACCTCCTCCTTTCCCCCCAGCCCGCTGTTCTCGGGAGACGTGAGCCACGTGTGGGACTACGGACACAGCGTGGAGCAGTACGCAGCCCTTGGGGGCACCGCGCGCTCCAGTGTCGACTGGCAGATTGGCCAGGTGCGAGCTCTCCTAGGGGCGCAGCAGGCCTAGAGCCCTCCCCATGCCTCTCCCAAATAAAGTGGGCCCAAGAGGAGGCTGTGTGTGTTTCCTGCCCAGCCTGTCTGCCTCGGTCGGTGGGGATGCAGTAGGGGCCGTAGAGGAAGTGGATGAACTGGACAAGCATGGCTAGAGTCAGGGATGGGGAAGGGTGGAGGGGATGCCCATCTGAGCCTCCACCCTGCGCAGGCGCCACCCCCTCCACCGCGGGCCTCACAGTGACTTCCTGCCTTCGGGTGCCTTGGCGGGACTGGCTTCCTTGGAGCCCTGGTGGGAGCTGACGGGCTTGGTTAACCCAGTCAGCCCCTGTCCATCCCCCTTCCTTCCAGTGTCCTTCCTAGGCTGCCCTGCTCACATTCTCCCCTTGCTTAACCCACCCTTCCCCAGACCATCAGGGTCCTGTACTCTGAGGGGAATGGTGTATCTGGTGGTAAAGTCGGTCATCCGGCTAGCATGTGATGCCAGGCACTAGGTGAGCTGCATACACAGGTGAAGAAGACGCTTCCTCCACCCTGAAGAGTAACATACAAATTCCCAGACACTAACCGTGAGGTGAGGGCCACGGACAGGTGGTGCCAGAGGGGCCTGCCCGTGCTGCAGTCAAGGGGGGGATGGTCTCACTGAGTCTGCAAAGAGCCCGAGGCCAGGCCTAGGACATGGTAAGTATTCAATAACAGTGGTCCCCAGAGCCAGCAGAGATGCAGAGGCCTCGTCTATACAAATCTCACCAAAATCCTGCTAATAAAACATAAATTTCAGATGTTTCTTAACAACAAAGATAAGCAAGCTAAACACAAAGAAGAATGAATAACTCCTCCTGAGCGACTCTGGGAGCAATGAAAAGACTTTGTAAACTAAAGAACCAAAACTCCAGCAGTGGGGACACTACACCAAATTCCCAAAAGGGTGAAAGCTGTGGGTCACACATAGAATCTTCTAGAGTGGTGGTTCTCAAAGTGTGGTTCCTGATTATTATCGTCATCATCTTCAAACTTGTTAAAAAGAAAATTTTCAGTCCCCACCGAGACCTACTGAATCACATTCTGGTGGGCCCAGCAGTCTGTGTTAACAAGTCCTTCAGGTGATGCTGAAGTCTGCTCAGGTTTGAGAGTCAATGATCTTTAGAACCTTGTTACACAAAGTTGCTGCAGACGAACAACATCAGCCTCCCTGGGCCCCTACCCTGACCTCCTGATTCAGAATCTGCAGCTTAACAAACTCACCAGGTTATTCTTCTGCACATTTAGAGTCAGAAGTGCTGATGTGTAGATAAACAACAAGGACTTATTGTATAGCACAGGGAACTATATGCAGTAACTTGTAATATCCTATAATGGAAAAGACTGGGAAAAAATATATATATATATAAAACTGAATCACTTTGCTGTATACCTGAAACTAACACAATATTGTAAATCAAATATACTTCAATTTTTAAAAATAAAAAATTAAACCCAGAGGGGTCAAACAGAAACAAAATTGTAGGAGTAAAAAAAAAAAAAAAAGTGCTAATCCAGAGAATGCCTAAAATCTAGTCTCCGAAATGAAGGAGGGCCTCAGCCATCCAACAGCAGACAGGATTAAAATAACTGTAATACATTTAGCACACGGAGAACTGGAATAGAGGGAGGCAGGAAGTTGCTGGGATGCCTCCCTCCATCTCTACCGCCTCCACTGAGGGGGCACACCCCAGTCTAAATGGGGACTCTTTTCAGACAATCCTGTTATAAGTTCCTCCTTAACTGAATTGCAGTCAGCCTCTTTGGGCTTCCCACTCAGGAGCCTGGCCTGACCAGAAGGAATGGCCTGTCCTAGCTCAGGAAGGACAAGAGTTTGTGTAGCTTTTCTCCCAGACTCTGTCCATACATGACTGAGCTACTCCCCATATCTGCCTCTTTCAGTTCTGCTGCAGACTGGCTACATACTTTCCTCTTGTCTACTGTGTTTTTAATGTCAGAAGCTGTTTACACCAAACCTCAGTGTGACCTTGTATTGATTTCCTATTGCTGTAACAAAGTACCACAAACTTCCTGGCTTAAAATAACATAAACACTATTTTATAATTCTTGAAGTCAGAAGTCTGAAGTGGGTTTTTAAATTTTTTAAATTTATTTTTGGCTGTGTTGGGTCTTCGTCGCCGCGTGCAGGCCTTCTCTAGTTGCGGTGTGTGGGCTTCTCATCGCGGGGGCTTCTCTTGTTGCGGAGCATGGGCTCTAGGCGCGCAGGCTTCAGTAGCTGCAGCACACGGGCTCAGTAGTTGTGGCTCGAGGGCTCTAGAGTGCAGACTCAGTAGTTGTGGCGCACGGGCTTAGTTGCCCCGCGGCATGTGGGATCTTCCCGGACCAGGGCTCAAACCCATGTCCCCTGCACTGGCAGGCGGATTCTTAACCACTGCGCCACTGGGAAAGTCCCTGAAGTGGGTTTTATTGAGACAAAATCAAACCTCAGCAGGGCCATGCTTCTTCCTGAGACTAGAGAAAAATCTGTTTCCTTGTCTGTTCCAGTTTCTAGAGGCCACGTGCATTCCTTGGCTTAGGACCTTTCCTCCATTTTCAAGGCCAGCAATGTAAAATTGTCAAATCTCTCTTTGACCCTCTGCTTCCATTGTCACATCTTTTTTTTATTTTTATTTTTTATCGATGTGTAGTTGAATTACAATGTTGTGTTTATTACTACTGTACAGCAAAGTGACTCAGTTATACATATATATACATTCTTTCTCTTTTCCATTATGGTTTATCACAGGATATTGAATATAGTTCCCTGTGCTATACAGTAGGACCTTGTTGTTTATCCATTCCATGTATACCAGTTTGCGTCTGCTAATCCCAAACTCCCAGTCCAACCCTGTTCCACCCTCTGCCCCCTTGGCAACCACCAGTCTGTTCTCTATGTCCCTGATTCTATTTCTGTTTCATAGATAGGTCCATTTGCATTGTCACATCTTCTGACTGACCTTTCTGCCTCCTTATAAGGACCCTTGTGATTACATTGGATCCAGCTGCATAAACCAAGATAATCTCGTCTCAATATCCTTAACTTAATCACATCTGCAAAGTCCCTATTTATCATGTGAAAGTAACATAGTTACAAGTTCCAAGGATTATTATTCAGCTTACTACACTCTGTCTGGCTCTCAAAGATTTATGTCCATCCACATGCAACATACATTCACTTGATCCCAAGGTCCCCCAAAGTCTCAACGCATTACAGCATCAACTCAAGTTCAAAATTTCATCTAAATCTCATCAGCTCAAAAGTCCCATATCTCATCATCTAAAATGGGTATGACTGAGATTCTGGGTATGATCCATCCTGGGGCAAAATTCCTCTCCATCCATGCACCTGTGATTGTGCTGAGGATTAAATGAGTTCACACACAAAAATTCAAGAAATAAATTATTTACTCACTTTCTAAAGTAAGATGCTGGTTTAGGTACAGTATAACAGTTATAGACATTTCAATTTAAAAAGGAAGAAAATGGGAATTCCCTGGCAGTCCAGTGGTTAAGACTCGGCACTTTCACTGCCATGGGCCTGGTTTTGATCCCTGGTTGGGGAACTGAGATCCCACAAGTTGTGTGGCATGGCCAAAAAATATAAATAAATAAATAAATAAATAAACAAATAAATAAAAGGAAGAAAATGGATAACACAATATTGTAAATCAACTCTACTTCAATTTAAAAAAAAAAAGGAAGAAAATGGAAAGAGAAAAGGAGTCACTGGTTCCAAGCAATTTTGAAATCCAGCCTAGCAAACTCCATTAGGTTTCAAGGCCTGGAAATAATCCTCCATGGCTCTCAGCTCTACCCTCTGGACCTGCACCTCCATCCTCACAGTCACCACTCCTTTTTCTTGAAGGGTAGCACATGTTTGTAGCTGAGTAACATATAAGCATATTAGCATATGTCCTAATATTTTGAGAGAACTTTTAGAGCTTTCTTTAATTTCCCCCTCTCTTGTTCCTTTCAGTCCTTGCCGGCAGAGTTTTTGCTGATATAACATCCTCAAGAACTTTGTGGGTCTCCTGTGTATGTCACAGGACACTTCACTGGACAAGAGAGTCCTCTTTCCTAGATAATCCCATCTCTATTCCTGGTTTCTGCTGAAATATCTGGAGGGATCCATGAGTCATGTGCCACATGTCTTAAAGAGCACTCTTAACAGGATACTCTGGCCTTCTGATCCTTTCCAGGCAGTAGCAAAAGTTTGTCCAACCACACCCTAGGCTTTCTCTCTAAAGCATGTTTTCCTAACAGTGAATCTCCTAATTTTAGCATCTTTTGCAATCTAGATAGGCTGAGAATTTCCCAAATCATCAAGTCCTGGTTTCTTCTTGCTTACCAGTTCTTACCTCAATTTATGTCTTTATTCTTGCATTTTATACTCAAAGCTGCAAGGGATGCTGAGGAAGCAAGTACCTGGCAAAACGGAATGAGGTTGTCTTATTGACTCTTATACTAAACTTTAAACATCCCTTGGGGACTGGGGCAGGGCCCACTTCACTGCTCCTGTTGTCTTCTGAACAAAATTAGGGTCCATAACTAAGGAAGAAGGGAGAGGAGCAATGACTGTTCATTTAGCCGCCAGTGGAGTCCAGAGTGGGCAATTACTGTCCTGTTGAAGCACCAAGATTGCACTGACGTGTTTGGCAATCACAAAGTTGGCAGACTTCACAGGACCGGGGTCCGGTGTGGAGAGCCCTTCATACAGGGACACAGGGCACGGCTGGAAAGGCAGCCACCCCCTTGCCCATCACGTACTACACGTTTGTGGGGATCCTGGTGCTAGATCATTCGTAGACGACCTGCTTCTGGGCCAGGGTTATGATTTAAATTTATTTATTTATTATTTATTTATGGCTGTGTTGGGTCTTTGTTTCTGTGCGAGGGCTTTCTCTAGTTGCGGCAAGCAGGGGCCACTCTTCGTCGCGGTGCGCGGGCTTCTCACTATCGAGGCCTCTCCTGTTGCGGAGCACAGGCTTTAGATGCACAGGCTCAGCAGTTGTGGCTCACGGGCCCAGGTGCTCCACGGCATGTGGGATCTTCCCAGACCAGGGCTCAAACCCGTGTCCCCTGCATTGGCAGGCAGATTCTCAACCACTGCGCCACCAGGGAAGCCCTCTTTTTTTCTTTGTAAAATAAATTTATTTATTTATTTTTTTAAAAAATTTTTTGGCTGCATTGGGTCTTCGTTGCTGCACACGGGCTTTCTCTAGTTGTGGTGAGCGGTGGCTGCTCTTCGTTGCGGTGCATGGGGCTTCTCACTGCGGTGGCTTCTCTTGTTGCCGAGCATGGGCTCTAGGCACACGGGCTTCAGTAGTTGTGGCTCACGGGCTCTAGAGCATAGGCTCAGTAGTTGTGGCACACAGGCTTATTTGCTCCACGGCATGTGGGATCTTCCCAGACCAGGGCTCAAACCCGTGTCCCCTGCATTGGCAGGCAGATTCTCAACCACTGCGCCACCAGGGAAGCCCTCTTTTTTTCTTTTTAAAATAAATTTATTTATTTATTTTATTTTAAAATTTTTGGCTGCATTGGGTCTTCGTTGCTGCACACGGGCTTTCTCTAGTTGTGGTGAGCGGTGGCTGCTCTTCGTTGCGGTGCATGGGGCTTCTCACTGCGGTGGCTTCTCTTGTTGCCGAGCATGGGCTCTAGGCACACGGGCTTCAGTAGTTGTGGCTCACGGGCTCTAGAGCATAGGCTCAGTAGTTGTGGCACACAGGCTTATTTGCTCCACGGCATGTGGGATCTTCCCGGACCAGGGATCGAATCCATGTCCCCTGCACCAGCAGGCAGATTCTTAACCACTGCGAAATATCTTTTTGAACTATAGTGTTGTCTGGGTATATGCCCAGGACTGGGACTGCTGGATCATATGGTAATCCTATTTTTAGTTTTCTGAGGAAACTCCACGGTGTTTTCGGTAGTGGCTGCACCAACTTACATTCCCACCAACAGTGTAGGAGGGTTCCCTTTTCTCATACCCTCTCCAGCATTTGTTATTTTATAACAGCTCTATTGAGCCATAATTCACATGCCATAAAACACAACATTTTAAAGTGTTCAGTTTAATGGTTTTTAGTATGTTCACAGAGCTGTGCAATCATCACCACAATCAATTTTAGAACATTTCATCACGCTAAAAAGAAGCCCACAAGAAACGTGCCCTTCAAAGGGAGTGAAAAGAAACACAGAACAGGAATGTGTAAATCATATACCTAATATGGGTCTCGTATGCAGAATATAAAAAGAATCTTTAAAATTCAACAATAGAAAAGACAAATAACCCAATTAAAAATGGACAAAATATCTGAATAGGCATTTCTCCAAAGAAGATATATAAATGGCCAATAAGCACATGAAAATATGTTCAATATCATTAATCATTAGGGAACAGCAAAGCAAAACCAAAGTGAGAAATTACTTTATACCCACTAGGATGTGAGTTAATTTTTGTATATAGTGTGAGGAAAGGCCTCAACTTCATTTCTTTTCCATGTGGAAATGCATTTGTCTCATCACCATTTGTTGAGATGACTGTTTGTATCCAGTTGAAATGTATTAGCACCCCTGTCAAAAATCAACTGACCAGGAATTCCCTGGCAGTCCAGTGATTAGGACTGGGCACTTTCACTGCCAGGGCCGGGTTTGATTCCTGGTCGGGATTCTAAGATCCCAAAACCTGTGTGGCACGGCCAAAAAAAAAAAAAAAAAAAAAAAAATCAACTGACCAATGTAAGTGAATTGTATGGTATGTGAATTATACCTCAGTAAAGTTGATACCCTTCCCCAAAATTGATTATTCTTTTATTTTTAACAAATAAGTGTTTGCTACATGTGCCAGATGCTGTGCTGAAGGCACACTAGTCTATTAAAATATTTGTGGGATTCACCTTCTTCCCATTCTTAAAAACTTAACACTCCTTCCAGCCTACCCTGGCTCACCAGCAGCTACCATCTTGCCCACAGTAATTCTGAAAAATCATCAGCTTGTTCTCAGTTACCCTGATCTCTTACCAACTCCTGTGGCCAACTGAATGTACAAGGTTGGGCTTATAAGCTCAGCCAAACATTTAGTTTTTCACTTATTCTTGCTTAAATTTTCCTGCCCTCTCCTGAGGGGAGCTAATCCAAAGATTTCACACCTTCTTCAAGCTCCCAACCGGATCCAAACATCTTCCCCAAAACCCCGGAAACTACTAATCTACTTCCTGTCTCTGTGGACTTGTCTATTTGACTTTCATATAAATGGAATCACATAGTATACGGCCTTTCATGCCTGGCTTCTTTCACTTCATTCATCCATGTTGTAGCATGTATCAGAACTTCATTCCTCTTCATGGCTGAATAATACTCCATTGCATGGATATACCACATTCATGAGTTGATGGAAATTTGAATTGTTTATACTTTTTGGCTATTATGAATAGTGCTGCTAAGAACATTCAAGTACAAGTTTAACAAAAAACCTCTTAATAACAAAATCCCCTTCAGTCCTTCCCCTACTTGACCTCTCTGAGGTTCCTGACACTGCTGACCATTCCTTCAAGAAATCTTTTCTTTAAAAAAAAAAAAAAGTGCAATATGCCACCGTTTTAAAAATAACAACATTAAAAGGATTATATATCATGACCGAGTGGAACTGTCCCCTAGAATGCAAGAATGGTTCAACGTACAAAAATCAATCAGTGTACTATACCACATTAACAGAATGAAGGGGAAAGAAAACCACATGACTATCTCAATTGATGCAGAAAAAGCATTTGTCAAAATTCAACACCCTTTCATGATAAAAATACTCAACAGACTAGGAATAGAAGGAAACTAAATATAATAAAAGCCATATACGAAAACATATACACAGCAAACATCATACTCAATGGTGAAAGTTTTTCCTCTAAGATAAAGAACAAGATAAGGATGGCTCACTCTTGCCACTTTTATTCAACATAGTACTGGAAGTCCTAACCAGAATAATCAGGCAAGAAAAAGAAAGAAAAAAGTCATTGAAATTGGAAGAAGAAATAAAATTATCTCTCTTCACAGATGTTATGATCTTATATGTAGAAAATATTAAAGATTCCACAAACAATCTGTTAAACCTTATAAACAAATTCAGCAAAGTAGCAACCTACAAAGCAACACACAAAAATTCAGTTTCATTTCTATACACTAACAATGAACAATCCAAAAAGGAAGTTAAGAAAATAATTCCATTTATAATAGCACCAAAGAGAATAAAATATTTAAGAATTAACCAAAGAGGCAAAAGATTTATACCATTAAAACTATCGAACATTGCTGAAAGAAATTAAAGACATAAATAAATGAAAAGACATCCCATGTTTATGGACTCTAAGTGATCTATAGGTTTGAAGCAATCTTTCTCAAAATCCCAATGACATATTTAACAGAAATAGAAAATCCCATTGTAAAATTCATAATGGAATCCCACGGGACCCTGCACAGCCAAGCAATCCTGAAAAAGATGAACAAAGCTGGAGGTCTCAAGCCTTCTGATTTCAAAACTTACTACAAATCTACAGTAATTAAAACAGTGTGTTGAAAGATCACTGGCATAAAGACAGACATATGGACAATGGAATAGAGTCCAGAAATAAACACTTGCAAATATAGTCCACTGACTTTCAACAAGGGTGTCAAGACCATTCAATGGGTGAAAGACAGTCTTCAATAAACGGTGCTGGGAAAACTGGATATCCATATGCAAAAGAATGAAGTTGGACCCTTACCTAACACTTTATACAAAAATGAACTAAAATTGATCCATGACCTAAATGTAAAATCTAAAACTATAAAACTCTTAGAAGAAAACGTAGGGGAAAAACTGCATTACGTTGGATTTAGCAATGATTTCTTGGATATGACACCAAAGGCACAGGCAACAAAGGAAAAAATAGATTGCACTTGATGAAATTTTAAGAATTTTGTGCATCAACAGGCATAGCAACAGAGTAAAAAGGCAACCCACAGAGAAAATATGGGAGAAAATATTGGTAAATCATATATCTGATGAGTTAATATCCAGAATATATAAAGAACTCCTACAACTCAACCACAATTAAAACAAACAAACAACCTGATTCAAAAATGGGCAAAGGGGACTTCCCTGGTGGTCCAGTGGTTAAGAATCCACCTTCCAATGCAGGGGATGCGGGTTTGATCCCTGGTTGAGGAACTAAGATCCCACGTGCCGCAGGGCAACTAAGCCCTCATGCCACAACTAGAGAGAAGCCTGCATGTGATGTAGAGCCCACACACCACAACAAAGACCCTACACGGCCAAAAAAAAAAAAAAACAGCCAAAATACATTAAAAAAAAAATGGACAAAGGAGTTGAATAGATATTTTTACAAAGAAGACATACAGATTGCCAATAAGCACATGAAAAGATGCTCACCATCACTAATCAATAGAGAAATGTAAATCAAAACTACAGTGAGATACCACATCACACCCACTAGGATGGCTACTATCAGAAAACAGCAAGTGTTGGCAAGGATGTGGAGAAATTGGAGCCCTTGTACACTGCTGGTGGGAAGGTATAAGGACACTAGTCAGGCTTCCCTGGTGGTGCAGTGGTTAAGAATCTACCTGCCAATGCAGGGGACAGGGGTTCGAGCCCTGGTCGGGGAAGATCCCACATGTCGCAGAGCAACTAAGCCTGTGCGCCACAACTACTGAGCCTGCGCTCTAGAGCCTGCAAGCCACAACTACTGAGCCCACGTGCCACAAATACTGAAGCCCGCATGCCTAGAGCCCATGCTCCGCAACAAGAGAAGCCAACGGAATGAGAAGGCCACGCACTGCAATGAAGAGTGGCCCCCGCTCGCCACAACTAGAGAAAGACCGCGCACAGCAAGGAAGACCCAACGCAGCCAAAAATAAATAAATAAAAATAAATAAGGACACTAGTCATTGGATTTAGGGCCCATCCTAATCTAGTATGATCTCACCCAAATCCATTTCGACCGCATTTTAACTATAACCTCTGCAAAAACTCTATTTCCAAATATGGTCACTGTCATGGTTTAAATTTTGTCACCAAAAAAAAGGCATTTGAAGAGAAAAAAAAAATCAATGAAACAAAAAGTTGGTTCTGGCTTCCCTGGTGGCACAGTGGTTAGGAATCCGCCTGCCAATGCAGGGGACACGGGTTTGAGCCCTGATCCAGGAAGATCCCACATGCTGCAGAGCAACTAAGCCTATGCACCACAACTACTGAGCCTGCGCTCTAGAGCCCGCGAGCCACAACTACTGAAGCCTGTGTGCCTAGAGCCCATCCTCCGCAACAAGAGAAGCCACCGCAATGAGAAGCCCGTGCACGGCAACGAAGAGTAGCCCCCGCTCGCCGCAACTAGAGAAAGCCCGCGTGCAGCAACCAAGACCCAACGCAGCCAAAAAAAAAAAAAAAAAGTTGGTTCTTTGAAAAGCTCAACAATATTAACAAAGTTTTAGCTAGACTGTCTTAGTCTGGTCAGGCTGCTATAACAAAATACCACAGACTGGGTAGCTTATAAACAATGGAAACTTATTTCTCACAGTTCTAGAGACTGGAAGTCCAAGATCAAAGTGCCACCGTGATTAGGTGAGGGGCCTCTTCTAGGTCGCAGACTCTCATTATCTCATGTGTAAGGAGCCAGGGACTTCTCTGGAACCTCTTTTATAAGGGCACATATCCCATTCGTGGGGGCTTTGCCCTTATGACTTAATCACCTCCCAAAGGCCCCCAGCCCCTAATACCATCACATTCAGCATTAGGATTTAATAGACGAGCTTTGAGTGGACATAACATTCAGAATATAGCACATACTTAGAAAGGAAAAAGAGAAAGCTGCAAATAACTGAAATCAGAAGTGAAAATGGGGGGCTTCCCTGGTGGCACAGTGGTTGAGAATCCGCCTGCCACTGCAGGGGACACAGGTTCGAGCCCTGGTCCAGGAAGATCCCACATGCCGCGAAGCAACTAGGCCCGTGCGCCACAATTGCTGAGCCTGCGCTTTAGGGGCCGCGGGCCACAACTACTGAGCCCACGTGCTGCAACTACTGAAGCCCGGGCACCTGGAGCCCATGCTCCACAACAAGAGAAGCCACTGCAATAAGAAGCCTGTGCACCACAATGAAGAGTAGCACCCAGTCGCCAGAACTACAGAAAAGCCCGCACACAGCAACGAAGACCCAACGCAGCCATAAATAAATAAATAAATAAATAAAATACAGCTAAGAACATAGTCATAAAAAAAAGTGAAAATGGGGACATTATTACTGAGCTTTTTGAGATAAAAAAGGTTTATAAGAGAATATTCTGAACAACTGCACATCAACAAATTAGATAACCAGAAGAAATGGACAAATTCCTTGAAACACACAAATTACCTAAACCAACTCGAGAAGAAACAGAAAATCGAGAAGAAACAGAAAATCAAGAAGAAACAGAAAATCCCAACAGGCCTATAACAAGAGATTGAATCAGTAATCAAAAACCTCCCAACAAAGAAAAGTCCTGGACCAGATGGCTTCACAGGTGAATTCTACCAAACATTTAAAGAAGAGTTAACACTAATTGTTCTTAAACTCTTCCAAAAAACTGAAGAAGCAGTCCCCAGCTCATCCTATGAGGCCAGCATTACCCTAATGCCAAAGCCAGATAATGACATCACAAGAAAATAAGATCACAGACCAATTTCCCACATGAATATAGATGCAAAAATCCTCAATAAGATATTAGAAAATTGAATCCAATAACATATTTAAAGAATTATTCACCACGACCAAGTAGGATTTGCCCCAGGGATTCCAGGGTGGTTAAACATAAGAAAATCTGGAAATTCCCTGGCAGTCCATTGGTTAGGACTCCGTGCTCTCACTGCCGAAGGCCCGGGTTCAATCTCTGGTCAGGGAACTAAAATCCCACAATCTGCACAGCGCAGCCAAGGAAAAAAAAAGAAAGAAAGAAAAAGGAAATTCAATCAATGTAACATATCACATTAGCAGAATGAAGGAAACAAAACTGCACGACTATCTCAAACGGTGTAGAAGAGGCATTTCACAAATCCAACATCTTTCTATGATAAAAACTCTCAGGAAAGCAGGAATAAAGGGAATATTTCTCAACATGATGGAGGCTATTTTTGAAAAACCCACAGCTAACATCATATTGAAAGACTGAAAGCTTTCCCCTTAAGATCAGGAACATGACAAGGATGCCTGCTTTCACTGCTGCTATTCAACACTGTACTGAAGGTTCTAGCCAGAGCAAATACAGCTGACCCTTGAACAATGCGGAGGTTAGAGACACCAACCGTCTGACCCGTCAAAGACCCACACGTATAACTTTATAGTTGGTCCTCTGTATCAGTGGTTCTGAATCAGCTTGTTAACATTTTAGCTCTTCGTGTGTGTGTGTGTTTGCCCCTCTCACGCTCTCGCTACAAGCCCGGTCTCCATCTGGCACTGGACCTTTGTTTCTGTCATCCCTCCACCTCAGCTCAGCCAGAACAATTCCTTTCCCCCCACCCTGGCTCACTTGAGATCGTCCACGTAGAATCTAGATTTTGAGGTCTCCAGAGCCATCCTCCTCCTTAGAGTATCTGCTTCACACCACGAGTTGGCGCTGCAACAGGTGCTCACTTTCTTTTTTTCAGGATCTTAGTTCCCCGACCAGGAATCGAACCAACGCCCCCTGCAGTGGAAGCGCAGAGTCCTGACCACTGGACCGCCAGGGAAGTCCACAGGCGCTCACTTTCAGGTCTTGTCCTAGAGCCATACGATTCCTGCCCAACATTTGAGACAAAGGATTGTCATTTTTGCTGGGCAAAGGGACTACGGTGGAAGCAGGGACTTGGTTGACCTTCCCTAAAGGTGAAGTCAGGAGAGGATCAGTCTGACGAGTTCCCTCCTGAGGGTCAGGACCCAAGCAGAGCGTCCACGTACCACCTTAGCAGACGTCCGTCTTGTGGCTGACCTTGAAGGACACCCCACCCGCTGAAGTACGCTGGGGCCCCCTAGGCAGGCTTGAGAGCTGGTTGGGTCTGTTGGCAACTGCCTCGTCTTCAGCCCTTGCTCTGATAGTGCCCCCAGGGCCTCCAGGCAATGGGACTTTTACCTCTTCTCCACTCTTGTCTCTCTGCATGTCCGCCTCTAAGGTGTCCTTGGGCACTCTTCCTCTGGCAGGCAGCTCTGCAGTCAGCACATGGGGGAGGAGAGGCAGCCCTGACCCACCTTCCGGCCTTTGCACCACAAAGGCGGGCTCAGACCCCATAGCAGGCAGGGCCTGGAGATCAGGGGTCTGGATGATGAGAACCTCAATAAAAATTCAAAATGTCCCAAATTCCCTGGGTTGTTATTTGTCCTTCTTTTCATTTTGTTTCCCCTAGAAAGATCTCTTAAAAAAAGAGTCTCTGGGCTTTCCTTCAGAGAAGGGAGGAGAAAATATAACTTACGGGTTTGCTGTAATGTTCTGCTAATCTTGAAAAACGTGTAAAATCACAGAGCTAAAAGCACTGTTTCTGATGAATTCTGGTATAAAGCAGAATTACAGTGTAAAACATTTAATTTAAAAACATTAAGGGCTTCCCTGGTGGCGCAGTGGTTGCGCGTCCGCCTGCCGATGCAGGGGAACCGGGTTCGCGCCCCGGTCTGGGAGGATCCCACATGCCGCGGAGCGGCTGGGCCCGTGAGCCATGGCCGCTGGGCCTGCGTGTCCGGAGCCTGTGCTCCGCAACGGGAGAGGCCGCAGCAGAGGGAGGCCCGCATACCACACACAAAAAAAATAATAAAAAATAAAAAAAATAAAAACATTAAGAGGCAAAAGATCACATATTACATAATTTACATAAAACATCCAGACTAGCCAAATCTGTGGAGACAAAAAATAGATTAGTGGTGGCTTAGGGCCGGGTGGGAGAGATAGAAAGATAGATAACTAAAAGGCACAGGGTTTCTTTTTGAGGTGATGAAAATGTTCTGAAATTGATCATAATGATGGTCATACATATACATGAATATACTAAAAATCATTCAATTGTACAGTTTAAGTGGATGAATTATATGATATGTGAATTATATCTCAATAAAACCGTTTAAACACAACATTGTAAATCAACTATACCCCAAGAAAAATGTTTTAAAAACTGTTTAAAAAAAAAATTAAAAAAGAATAAAATAAAATAAACCTTAAGGGGACTGCCCTGATGGCCCAGTGGGTAAGACTCTGCACTCCCACTGCAGGGGGCCAGGAGGTTTGATCCCTGGTCGGGGAACTAGATCCCGCATGCACGCCGCAACTAAGAGTCTGCATGCCACAACTAAAGAGTCCACATGCCACAACTAAAGATCCCAAGTGCAGCAACTAAAGAGTCTGCATGCCGCAACTAAGACCTGGTGCAGCCAAAATAAATAAATAAATTCATTCATTCATTCATTTAAGAAAACAAAAACAAAAAAATACCTTAAGATGCTCTCTTTGCTGAATCCACCATGAGAATGAAGACTATTTTCAGCAACCAGACTGTCGACATTCCAGAAAATGTCAACATCACTGTGGAAGGACACAAAATTATTGTGAAGGGCCCCAGAGGAATCCTGCAGAGGGACTACCTCAGCATAGAACTCAGACTCCTTGGAAAGAATAGGAAGGGACTCCAGGTTGACAAACAGTGGAGAAGAGAAAGGAACCGGCTCCAGTTCATGCAGTCCCAAGTCCAATACAACACACGATCAAGGGTGTTCCACTGAGCTTCCATCACAAGAGTACGTCTGTGTATGCTCACTTCCCCACCCACGTCTTTATTCAGGAGAGCAGGTCTCTTGTTGAAACTGGAAATTTCTTAGATGAAAAATGTGCAGGCCTCATACGAGGCCAGGCATTGCTTATTCAGTATCTCAAGCCCAGGAAGTGATTTGCACTGACCTTGCATCAAATTCAGCTGCTTTGATTCAGCAAGCCACACAGTTAAAAATAAGGATATCAGAACATTTTGGATGTTATCTATGTCTCTGAAAAAGGAACAAATCATCAGTCTGATGAATAAGATCTAAGAGTTGTCTTGCTATGGAAACAAGAAGATACCAAATGATTCCCAGGACCTCTTTGTGATATCTTTAAAATGCAATGAAACTTATCTATTGGAAAAAAAAAATGAGAAGTCTCACACTTGTGCTCTGATCAGCTGACTGTCCTGTGACTTGCTTGTTATGCTCAAGGCTGGAACCCTCACATCTTTGCATGGACATTTTGTGTCGATGCACCTGCCCACCAGGGGGAGCTTATTCTATCAATATTATCTTCTGTCCTAGACATTAGAAAGTCTTCTGGATGCAGGGTAATTTGGGGGAAGGAGAGGAGTGAATGTGCCAGCAACAATGGTAAATGTAGGGAATTCCCTGGCGGCCCAGTGGTTAGGACTTGGCGCTTTCACTGCCAGGGCCCGGGTTCAATCCCTGGTCCGGGAACTAAGATCCCGCAAGCTGTGCCAAAAAAGAAAAACAGTCAATGTATTTGGGGTGTGTTCCCTTGAGCAAGTCATTTCATCTCTCCTCTCAATTCAGCCTCAATTTCCTCATCTGTAGCAGAGAAATAATAACTCCATTTTACAGTCTTTCAGAGCTGTAAGAATCTCTAAGCAGACTGTCTGCTGGCGGGGGTCGGTGGGCTGCTGATACTACTGTGATCAAGCGGTAGGAGTCCAGTGGACACCCTATAGGCCCCAGGTCACCTTTACCCAAGTGATACTCTGAATGCTCTCGCCTATGGCATGAGGCCCACATCACTGTGGTTACGAAAGAAGGATCAGTTGCCAGAGAGTCACAGTTTGGCTCAGGCCAGGCGGCCAGGACTGCAGTTCAGGACCCTGACTACAAATGCAGTGACAGCTGCTTATCATAGGAGAAGTCCTGTCCCCATCAGGAAACAAAAGAGCTGGCATGTGAGCCAAGCTTAGGGAAATGACCCAGAGAAGACGAGAAAGAACTATGCCGCCTTCAAGACAAGCCTGGGAAGGTATTTCTGGGGCCAAGGAGCAAGTATACCAGTAGAAGGGCACCCAGGGATGGGGGAGATGCATAGAAAAGTCACTTAGGACAGACTTACAGTCAAATAGCATCACGACTCCACGCTTCAGACATATAATAAAGACGAATAAAATACAAAAGGAGAAAAGACCCAGAAAGATTTAGTCAAGGTAAAAATAAGGAAGACCTCTTTGTGAACCAGACACAAGCAGAAGTGGTGAAAGGGGAGACACAGGGGCCTGCGCTGGGTCCAGTGAGGGGCTGGTGGCTGGGTGTTTTACTTCAGCTTCCATGGGGTAGCTGGGAGTAAAAGCGCTGGTGTGCAGAGCCCCCATGGAGAGTGCTCAGCCATAGTAAAGGGGAAGATGAACAGAGTCTCCAGCCTAGCAGCAACATCCCTAGCAAACACCTGGGGAAAGTCTCACGTGTGAGCACAAGGTCAGGAGGTACATGAGGAATGTGCTGATGGAAAGTGAAAAAGGGCAACAACCTAAATGCTCAACAGGAAAAGGGGTGAAATCAGTGGTGGTGTATTCACACAATGTAATACTCTCCAGCCATTAACATGGATGGGCCTGAGCTACATTTGTCAGCATGGCTAGAGCTGGCCAAGGCACGCGTCTGGCTATGCCGGTATTCTGGAAAGGAAATGGGCACAGTCGTTTCAGATTGTGAGAAGTGTCAGGGGTAGATCAGGGAGAGGTGAGAAGGTGATGGGAGAGGTGCTAACTTCTATCAGGTATATCTTTTTCTTTTTTTCGTTTTTTTTTTTTGGCTGTGCTGCCTGCTTGTGGGATCTTAGTTCCCGCAACCAGGGATGGAACCTGCCCCCTCAGCAGTGAAAGCGAGGAGTCCTAATCACTGGACCGCCAGGGAATTCCCTACCAGGTGTATCAGAGAAGAACGTTACATGCCCCTTATTCCTCTGGCTTAGAATTCTCTTTTGCCTTTTTCCTTTCCATTGGGTAGGTATGGAGCTCCCCGGAACTCTGGTGCTAATGGAAAGCTGGTATTGAGTTTTGAGAATGTTGCAAGAGAAAAGGAATTTCAGGAATTTCCTGTTTCCAAGCAGCAGAGGGTAGACACCACTCCAGGTCATAAAATTGGTTCAAAGACTCTTATCTGAATAAAGTATGGAATTGGGAATAGTTATGAAAGTTCTGCCCAGAACCGAAACTTGTTCTATTTTCTGTTACTAAAAACTGTCCTTGGGAATGACATATTGGCATGTGCAATAACATGGAGAATCTCAAAAACATTATACTGAATGAAAGAAACCAGACACAGAAAAGCACCCTGTATCATTCTGTTTATGAGGAGCTCGAGAAAAGCCCAGTCTACTCTATGGTGACACAGTGTTGGTCAGTAGTTGCCTGGGGCCAGGGGTGGAGGCAGGACAGACTGGACAGGGTCAGGAGGGAGCTGCCTGGAGTAATGGAACTGTTCTGTATTTTGATAGTGCTGGTAGGTACTCAGGTGTAGATATCTGTCAAGCCTTATCAAACTGTACATTTAGAATGCGCGTGCACTTCATTATTTGTAAACTATACATCAAGAGAGTTTGTTTTAAACAATTTAAAAGTCCTTGGAAGTATTTCTACAAGGTGGGGGACGGTCTTTTTAAGACACTCAGACTTATTTTCAGATCTTGGAAAAATAACCTTTAACTTCTAAAATATTTGTTATTCTAGGGAATTCCCTGGCAGTCCAGTGGTTAGGACGCCGTGCTTTCACTGCTGTGGGCCTGAGTTCCACCCCTGGTCGGGGAATTAAGATCCTGCAAGCCACGTGGCGCGGCCAAAAATTTTTTAAAAAGAAAAAAAATTTGTTATTCTAATTGGTTGTTATACTTGATAATTGTTGTCCTGGTATTGATATTAAAATATCAATCAGGGCTTCCCTGGTGGCGCAGTGGTTGAGAGTCCGCCTGCCGATGCAGGGGGCGCGGGTTCGTGCCCCGGTCCGGGAGGATCCCACATGCCGCGGAGAGGCTGGGCCCGTGAGCCGTGGCCGCTGAGGCTGCGCGTCCGGAGCCTGTGCTCCGCAACGGGAGAGGCCACAACGGTGAGAGGCCCCCGTACCACACAAAAAAGAAAATATATCAATCAATATATCAATATATCAAGTGACATCCTTGTATTCCTAAAAGATACACACACTCACATTCTCTCTAAGGATGAAAACTGGCAGTTCCCTTTTCTCTATATATGTATGAATATGTAATAAAACCCATGACTCTGTCAATCCCCTGTTCAAACATGAGTTTGAACGTCTTTTAGAGGCCGTATAGCAGAATGACCAAGAGCATAAATCTCTAACCAGGTTCAAACTCTACCTCTGCCCTTTACTTAACTTTTCTCAGTCACTGTATTAGTAACATGGGAATAATAATAGTACCTACTGCATGTTGTGAGAAGTGAATGAGTTAATACATGTAAAACACCCAGATAAGTACCTGGCTCTATAGTGTATAAGTCTGGATAGGCTAGTTATGCTGTAATAGCAAAGAACCCCACAATCTTAGTTGTTTGAAACAATAAAGGTGTTTTCTTTTTTTTTTTTTTTACCATTTTATAATTTATTTGATTAGAAACTGCCAGATTCATGATACACACTTCTCAAATAAAATCAGATTATAATCATTAGCATGATTCTAAACATGCTAATTTACAGATAAAGTAATGCTAAAGTTAAGACAAATTTGAGACATATCATTGAGAAGAAACAGGAAAGGATTTTGAATTTATAAAAGCACAAGTTCTACCCCGAATTTTGCTACAGGTTTTTCTCTGATCTTGGCAAGTCACTAGCTCCATTTGTCTTAGTGTTCCCATCTGTAAAACTGTGGTCATGAGCCTTGACACTGCCTTTCTTAAAAGAGAATGTTATGAGGATGAATAAGGTAATGCCTTGTGGTAGGAATAATGAAGGTTTATTTCTCACTCATGCCACACATCCATCACGGGTTGGAAGGGAAGCACTCACTGATCACCCTCAGTCAGGAATTCAGGCTGATGGAAGCTCAATTTGGACACAGGCTTCCATGATCACCAAGGCAGGAAAAAGGGATGTGGCAGATCAGCACTGGCTTTTAAATTTCTATCAAAATCTCATTTGGCAAAAATGGCCACATGGTTACACCTAACTTCAAAGGGGCAAGGCCCATGTGTCTAGAAAGGCAGAGGACCAGAAAAATGTTTGGTGAAAAGCACTAACGACTACCACGGTTAACTTTTTTTTTTTTTTGCTGCACCTTGTGACATGTGGGATCTTAGTCCCCCCAACCAGTGGAAGCGTGGAGTCCTAACCACTGGACCACCAGTGAAGTCCCATGGTTAACTATTATAATTGAATCTTAAAGTAGGCAGAGGAGGAGAACTCAATGAGGAGGTGACATTTAAGCCAACGCCTGAATCACAAAAAAGGGGAAACTATGAGAGCAGTGTGCGCAAAGTCCCTAAAGCAGGAAGGGGCTTGAAGCATTTGAGGAACAGGAAAATGGCTCAAGTGTCTGCAAAATGGTGAATAAGAATGAGAGCTGGCAGGGCTGGGTCACAGGGGCCCTTGAAGGCCATGGTAAGGAGTCTGAATTTTACTCCAAAGTGTACTGGGAAGCCACTGTTTAACCTGATAACATGGTATAATTTTTATAAAGACCACTCACTCTGCTTGCTCTGGTGGGATGGGCAAGTGTGGAGGAAGGGAAATCAGTGAAGAGGCAACAATCCAGGTGAGAGATGCCTGTGGTCTGGACCATACTGGTCTGGGCCAGTATGACGTTGTGTGGACCGCCCGGTGCCTGTACACTATACTGACAGAGGATAAAGAGAGCATAGGCCTAGGGCTAGACAGTGAACGTCTACCACTGCCCCCATATAATTACGACCTGCTTTTGATCCTGTTTTGTTACTGAGGATTGAAAAGAACACATTTACCACATCATTAGCCACATATCAAGCGCCAGAGGCTGTGTTGATATACTCTAGCAAAGAAACAGCTTCTGAGGGGCTTCCCTGGTGGCGCAGTGGTTAAGAATCCGCCTGCCAACGCAGAGGACACTGTTCGAGCCCTATGCTCCATGCTTCATCCCCTGTACTCATAATGTGGGGTGTCTTGGGGCTAATGTTTGGATCTGCTCTCCAACCGCACTCATCTCTTTGGTGACCTCATCCATTCTCACTGCTGACAATTCCCAAATTTTCATCTCCAGAGCCATATGTTTGTACCAGACTGCAAAATTAGTGGGGAAGGAAACTGGCCAATGGGCTTTACCCATCCGGGTCTGGTCATCGGGTTTAAACGTTCAGAAACCAAGATTTATTTGATCTCTATTAACAGTCAACTTGTAGGACTTCCCTGGTGACGCAGTGGTTAAGAACCCACCTGCCAACGCAGAGGACACAGGTTCAATCCCTGGTCCGGGAAGATTCCATATGCTGCAGAGCAACTAAGCCCGTGTGCCACAACTACTGAGCCTGTGCTCTAGAGCCCGCGTGCCACAACTATTGAAGCTGCTTGCCCTAGAGCCTGCACACTGCGACCGCAACTGAGCCCACGCGCTGCAACTACTGAAGCCCACGCGCCTAGAGCCTGTGCTCCACAACGAGAAGCCACCGCAATAAGAAGCCCGCGCACCGCAACGAAGAGTAGCCCCTGCTCGTGGCAACTAGAGAAAGCCTGCGCGCAGCAACAAACACCCAACGCAGCCAAAAATAAAAAATTTAAATTAAAAAAAAAAAGAAGAAAATCAACTTGTACTAACTAAATATATATAGGTTGACTCGCAAATGCAAAATCAATTTATTAATTTAGAGAAGCAGATTGACCTTTACTTATTTTTGCCCATTTGCTAGTTTTAAAAGGCTCATTGGTTTATGATTATAAAAATAATGCATGTTCATGATAGAACTTTTCAAAAAATCAGAAAATACGAAAAACAAAATGAAAATCATCTGTAACACCCATAATAACACTTTACAACTATCTAGATCTGTGTGGATATAATTTTAGCACTATTGGGATCATACTGTATATACTTTTGCATCTTACTTTCTCTTATGTTTATATGGTAAGCATTTGGGGAAAAGAAAAACCTGTAGGCCTTGTCATTTCTTACAATATATTTATTTTTACCACCCTGGGAACTACTTTGTTTACGGCGTCAAGGTCCATTACCAGAAGGTTGCTTTGGTGAACATGAAATCAGAGCAAAAATTAATAAATTAAAAATAGAGCAACTGTACGAACAATTGCATCCAGGCCAGGTTACCGGTACCACAGAGCCCCGCTCCTTGCATCTTTATGTGTGTGTCCGCAATGCCAAAAGGGAGCGCCGGGCCCCTGGGTAGGGGTTCGGGGCCCAGGGGACCGCAGGTGGAAGCCCAGGGTCAAGGCTATAAGCCAGGTGGGTCTGCGCGAAAGTCACTAGGCATGTAGAGGCTTTGTCTGAGCTCACCGGTGTCCCGCAAGCATAAGCGAGTGGAGGTGTCCCAGGTCGGCCTCCTTGAAGCATCGGGGGTAACCCGGCCGTCTCCCGGTTTTCGCTGCGGCCCGCGGCCCTGGACCAGCCGCCCTGGGCGCGAGCAGCCGGGTATGGGAGGGCGGGGGAGGGCGGAGGACGGCAGTGACCTCGCGGGCTCGGAGCCTGCGACCTCCGCCCTTCGGGGCCCGGGGTGGAGCTCGGGCTCCCCGCGGGCCCTCCCCCGCCGCCGCTCTCAGTCAGGAAGGCGGGACTGGAAAGCCTTTGTGGGGCCCGGGGTGGAGCTCGGGCTCCCCGCGGGCCCTCCCCCGCCGCCGCTCTCAGGAAGGCGGGACTGGAAAGCCTTTGTGGGCGCAGGCCTAGAGGGGGTACCCCTGGCCGCGCAATCACCTTCAACGAAGATGGCGCGGGGGCGGGACACGTGACTTCAGGCTCCACCCCGGCCCTGCCTCCCGCGCTCACGGCACCGGGCGCGGGGCTGCTGGCAGCTAGGGCCCCGCGGGAACCATGCTCCGGGGGTTGGCGGGCGCCTGGGTCGTTCTCGGCCCGCTGCTCTGGGGCTGCGGGCTGGCGCTGCTGCAGGGCGGTATGCTCTACCCCCGGGAGAGCCGGTCGCGGGAGCGCAAGGAGCTGGACGGCCTCTGGAGGTTCCGCGCCGACTTCTCCCAGAACCGGCGCCAGGGCTTCGAGCAGCAGTGGTACCGGACGCCGCTGCGGGAGGTGCGGGCTCTGGGGACGGGGACCAGGGCAGGGAAGCTCCTGGAAGCCGGGTCGGGGGTGTGGGGAGCCTTCCCCTGAGCCCTCGGAACTGCCGGCCAGGAGGAGGTTAAAGATGGACGGGCCTGTGGGGTGTGGGGTCGACCCACCCGGAGAGTCACCGGGAAGGAGGAAATGGGCGGGCCCGATGTCGGTGGGGGAGGCGGAGCCGGAGCAGTGTCCCGGCCCCGACCTGGGGGCGGGTGGCCGCGCAGTGGCAGGAGGGGAGGCTTTGGACGCCTTGGGACCAGCTCTGCCCTGGCAGGAAGGACCTTGGGTTCCAAGGTTCAGGTAGAGGACGGGGCTTGGCATCCAGCCGAGGACCCCCCTCTAGGTCTCCCCTCTGACTTGGATCGGGTGGGCTGAGAACTGGAGCAGGGACAGGCCTGTGTGCCCATCCGACACTCACCTCACTTAGATCCTCTTTTTTCAGTCTTTGCCGCCCAGCCCTCATCAGCGGAGGAAGAAGGGGGCGGGCGGGGGCTGGAGCCAGGCACTCGCCCCACTCAGAGTTTCCTCAGCAAAGCGGCCGATGCGCCCCGGCCAGCCTTCCTCCCTCCCTGGGGCAGTCAGTTGATCATCTTCCTCTTAGTCAGGGTCTGGTTTGTCCCAGCAGATCCTTCTTGCCCTAGCCTGGTTGTGGCCATAGGCTCACCCCATTCCATGGAGACCCTGGTGCCCGCTGCCCTAAGAACTTATGGCCTCACCAGACCTTGGACACAAAGCATCCTAGCCGTTGGTCTCTCATCAGCAAGTTATCTATCTCTTCATCCAATATTTGTTGAGTCCTTACTATGTGGCAGGGATTGTGCCAGAAGCTGGGCAGACAGCTGTGAGGGACAGGAAATCCCTGCTTCCTTGGAGGTCACATGTGTCTTCAGGAAGCTGTGCCCCAGGCTGCTTCCGGACTCACTGAGCTCTCTGCCCCACTCCTGCCTTGCCTTCTCCCTGAGGTGTTCAAGGTGTGCAGAGGTTCAGGGGATTCCCTGCGGGGCTCAGATTCACCTGGTTCTGCCGGGACGTCCAAAGGTCATATCTCAGGGGCCCTGGCCCCTAAGATAGTCCCCTGCCATGCTCCACGCTCTCTTCGTAGAGCTGCTCACCTGGCAGCAGAGGCCTTGTTCACTTTCATCCCCAGCGCCTAAAACAGCACGTAGGTGTTCACTGTGCCCCACTGAGTGAGTGAGTGAGTGAGTGAGTGAGTGAGTGCGTGACTGGGTCTACTTCACGGAGTCGCGAAAATTAAATGAGTCCGTAAAAGACATTGGTCAGTTGCCGGTGGGGTGGCCTGGAGTCCGGGAGGGTCTGGGAGGAGTCATCTCGTCCAGCTTCTTCCTGTAAGTGGGGTTGCTGCGGGGGACCCGTAGCTTCCCAGGTGATCTGGACCTGATTCTGGTCCTTGTCTCCTCAGTCGGGCCCCAGCCTGGACATGCCGGTTCCCTCCAGCTTCAACGACGTGGGCCAGGATGGGCGGCTGCGGAGCTTCGTTGGCTGGGTGTGGTATGAACGGGAGGCCGCCCTGCCCCAGCGATGGGCTGAGGACCTAGGCACGAGGGTGGTGCTGAGGATCGGCAGCGCCCACTACTACGCCATCGTGGTCAGTGCGGCGAAGCGGCAGGCGGAGCGAGTAGGGTGCCTGCCTCCTGCGGTGCCCGCGGGGTGGGGGGCACACTCATGCCCCGCGCTGGGGTTTGTGCCCTGGGCGGGGAGGGTGGCCTCATCTGTTCCCCCGGAGCTCCCTTCCTCCACTTCTGAGGCGGGCGGCAGCTGGCAGCCCGTCCCGCCCGCTCCCCCGATACTGCACTTCTACGTGAGGGAGCGCCTGAGATGGCAGGGGCCCCTCCTCATATATCCCTGTGTCTGCAGTGGGTGAATGGGGTCCATGTGGCAGAGCATGAGGGGGGCCATCTCCCCTTCGAGGCTGACATCAGCAAGCTGGTCCAGAGTGGGCCCCTGTCCTCCTGCCGCATTACCGTCGCCATCAACAACACGCTCTCCCCCCACACCCTGCCGCCAGGGACCATCCTCTACAAGACGGACACCTCCAAGTGAGCAGCACCTCGCCCCCCTCCCGGCTCTGCCCAGTGGTCTTCCCGTCAGGGGCAGGGTGGCTTAACCGAGGTGAGGCCCTGGCTCCGGGAGGCCAGGGAGACGTGTGAGCTGAGGTCGAAGGACCCAGGGCAAGGCCACTGTCCTCCCATCCTAGGTACCCCGAGGGTTACTTTGTCCAGAACACAAACTTTGACTTCTTCAATTACGCGGGACTGCATCGGACTGTGCTCCTCTACACCACGCCTACCACCTACATCGATGACATCACCGTCACCACCAACATGGACCAAGACACTGGTGAGGCTCCTGGCAGGGTCTGCCGTCAGCCAGGCCCCCAGTGGCTTTGTTCCCTGTTTGGAAAGATCCCCTAGGAGAAAGACTGTCCCATCCACCTCAGCAGCTGGAATCCAGCCTGTCCGAGCCGGCAGGGGCTGCGGAAATCACCCATCTGCTCTGACTTCACTTTGGGAGGAAGTGGGGCTTGCCTCAAATCATAGCTCGTGGTGAATAATAGCCCAGGATGCAGGAGAAGCCCATGTCCCTTCCCCACTGTGCCGCCCTCACTGCATCTCCCCTCGCTGCAAATTGAGCTCAAGAAGTAAACGGCTGTCAGCTAGGGGCTCCTCAGAAAGGTGGCCTCAGGGCACTCTCATCTGTGTGACCCCAGGTCACATCCCTCCCTCTTCTCTCTTGTCTGATCTGTCTTGTCTCCTGCAGGGCTGGTGAATTACCAGATCGTGGTCCAGGGCAGTGAGCACTTCCAGCTGGAAGTGTGTCTTCTGGATGAGGAAGGCAGGGTCGTGGCCAAGGGGACAGGGGGCCGGGGCCAGCTGCGGGTGCCCAGCGCCCACCTCTGGTGGCCGTACCTGATGCACGAGCACCCTGCTTACCTGTACTCGTTGGAGGTAATGGTGGTGAGGACTGGGCTGTGGGAGGCCTTTTCCCCCCATCCAGCAGCCCTGGCTTCAGCAGGCATGGTCCTCTGATCTTCCTGGTCAGTGGACTGAAGAGTCCCCAGCCTGCTTTTTTCCAGCCCTTGGTGGGGAGGCCCAGTTTGAAGAGCAGGCCCCAGGGGCAGGGTGGGCAAAAGTTCCTTCTTTTTTAAAAAAATTTTTTATTTTTTAACATCTTTATTAGAGTATAACTGCTTTACAATGATGTGTTAGTTTCTGCTTTATAACAAAGTGAATCAGTTATACATATACATATGTTCCCATATCTCTTCCCTCTTGCGTCTCCCTCCCTCCCACCCTCCCTATCGCACCCCTCTAGGTGGTCACAAAGCACCGAGCGATCTCCCTGTGCTATGCGGCTGCTTCCCACTAGCTATCTGTTTTACGTTTGGTAGTGTATATATGTCCATGCCACTCTCTCACATTGTCCCAGCTTACCCTTCGCCCTCCCCGTATCCTCAAGTCCATTCTCTAGTAGGTCTGCATAAAAGTTCCTTCTTGTTCATGGCGGATGCCTGTACTTCCTGCATCTCTCTACCTCCCGTTCCAGAGGTGGGCTGCC
>NW_021145975.1:27792-50000 GCF_002837175.3 Physeter macrocephalus | reverse complement strand
AGGCACACGAGCTTCAGTAGTTGTGGCGCGTGGGCTCGGTAGTTGTGGTTCTTGAGCACAGGCTCAGTAGTTGTGGCGCATGGGATTAGTTGCTCCGCGGCATGTGGGATCCTCCCGGACCGGGGCTCGAAGCTGTGTCCCCTGCATTGGCAGGCGGATTCTTAACCACTGTGCCACCAAGGAATTCCCAACATTTGATACTAAAAAAAAGAAGAAAAAAAAAAATCCGTGCTACTGTGTTAGAAAGAGCAGGGATGAAAATGTATGAGGTGCATTTTGATAAACTTTGAAAGAGAAATAAAAATGTTTTATCTTTACATGGATGGTTTTATTTTAGACTATGTTAGTTCTGTAATTTTTATTGAAAAGTTGATTTTTAAAAAACCCCTGAAATATTTCCAGTTTCTGCGATGGCTCAGAGGTAGCTGGGCCTCTCAACTCACTGACATTCCAGAAACATACCAGTAATATTTGTGGGACTGTTGGTCTCACCACGTCTCTCATAAACTCAATGCTGTTAAAGTTGTTGTAAACTCGCTTATTGATTCTACAAATGTTTCCTGTTAATCGTTACTCCCCCTTCCTACACAAGCTGATCGGCCCCTCTGGGGAAGGGATCAGATCATACATCACTCTTGTTTCTCTCCAGTGCCCAGCACACGGGTGGATGTATAGGCAGGTCTGCGGAAATTCAAGTTGAGTTGGTGAGTGGAGCTCTCATTTCACGTCAGTTCCCAAGTTTCTGCGAACACCGAGGACGTTTTCTTCTTTTGCCCACACTGCCTCCCACGCTGGGCTTCGAGCTACTGATTACTGCGGACTCCTTCCCAGATGGTGTCCCAGCGTGTCCCTAGGAGACGGCTCATGTGTGGTGCTCCTGGGGACAGTGGGGAGGGCGCGAAGGTGACGGGCAGGGACAGGCAAGGTCTCCCCCAGCCTCCTCTCCCTCGTCCCTCCTTCCCCTCTTACGTCTTCCTCCTCATCTCTCTCAACGTTATCCCTGACACTTGTCAGCCCCTGCTGCCCTTGTCACCTTTCCTGAACAAGCTGGGGGCTTCCTCTGCTTAGTTCACTTGTTGGTTCAGTCACATGTGGATTCAGCAAGTGGTCGTGGAGCGCCCGTGTCTTTGGATGTGCCATTTTCTCTTCCTTGGAACGTCCTTTTCTTTCTTCATCTAGCAGAATCTCACACATCCTCAGGACTCAGTTCTTTGGCTGACTTCTTTATGGGGTCATGTTTAACTTTCATAGGAAGGGTCTGAATGTCCAACGAAAGTTTCTCTTAATCTGTAGCCTGCAGAAGGGAGAGGACGTCACGTGTGGTGCCCAGAACTGCACATCAATAGCGGAGAGTCCTTTTCTCTCTCGCTCTCCTTCTCTCTAGCTGAAGTGTTTGCCTTGGGTGATGATTTTTTGGATGTTTCAAGACTCTCTAGACTTGGGCTGTCTTGAGTCTTATTAGAATGGATGTGCCATTCTGATGAAACGGCTACTTGCGGTTTTGTAAATCATTGTTTTCAAGTTCTTTTCTCAGACCATTACTCAAGGAGATATAATTTTACTTCACCACCCAGTATACAGGCAAACATACAAGCACACAAAAAAATTTAATGTCATAGAACAGTTTTTACCATTATTGGGATACAGTTCTCTATTTTCCATTTTATTATAGTCTCTGCTCCATTCCTGTTCTATTCTGGTCCTTTGAAAATACTGGTATTAAATCATTAAATGAATTTCATGAGCCAACAATGCATCATGGACCCTTGGACAAACACTTCTGTAAGCAGTGCTGCAGTTGTTAAAGTTTTTTTTTTATGAAAACAGGTGTGAGTGCTGAGACCCTGCTTGCGAGAAATTGGCTTACTAAGGTGATGAACTATGCAAAAAGCTGGGCTATTGTCTCTGTGGAATTTATTGCTTTTCCCCTGCTGAATACCAGCCATGTTTGTCGACTGAGGTCCTGTTAGGCATCCCTTGCTGCAGATTGGTTTGTCTTTTCATCTGTTAATATGCACTTGGAAGGAATCCTGCTGAATTGAAATAGACCCAATGGGGCTCCACGGTGGATGCTCAGCTTTTGAGGTCCTGAGCAGCAGCCCGCTCTCTGCCCACCTTATTTATAAGGGTTACTCTCCCTCAGCACTATTCCTATGGAGACCAGCTGTTCCTTCCTCCTGCCTCCTCGTACAAACTGGGTTCAAGTTTTCTTACGATTAGAAATGAGCTTCCTCGAGTGCGCCTCCTTGAGGCAAGATGGGAGAAGCAGGTTCCGGCTGTATTTACAGAGTTCGTTAGTAAGTTTGGGTCCTTGACAGAGTTGGAATGCTTTGGTTTTAGATTTTTCGGCATATTTGTTCTCGTATTTTAGTGTTTTTAATGAGACAGGCGGTAACGTTTTAAGGCAGCGTTTCTCAGCCTCAACACTAATGACGTCTGGAGTCGAGTAATTATTTCTTGTGGGGACTGTCCTGTGCGTTGTAAGATGATTAGCGGCATCTCTGAACTCTACCTGCTCGATGCCAGTGCCCCAGCGTGACAACCAGAAATGTTTCTAGATATTGCCAGATGTGCCCTGGGGACCAAGATCGCCGTGGCTGAGATTCGCCAGTTGTTCAGTGAACGCTTAGGTTACATTTCTACACTTTCTAGCATGTAATCGTACAAGTACATGGCTTGTGTCATTGTTTCTGTTGACATTTGACACATGTGTGGCAAATTAGATAGTTTTATATGCTGTAATTATTGGGGAATTGATCAAAATCAAAATCAGTGCTGACAATGGAACTTGGAAAGTTCCAAATTTATATATATAACCATACGTAATAATTAATGTACTGACTAATAGTTAATAAAATGAAACAGCAGACTGTTATAAGATCTGATATCATAGTACACCAAGTTAAATTTATCACTAAAAATTAATAATAGTACTGTGTATTTGTGTTTCACAGTTTTTTTGGTGGCTTCACATATATTTCCACACTCGATTCTCTATCCGTGAAGTAGGTAGGACAGATATTTGTATCCTCAAGTTGCAAATGGGGGAAAAGAGATTCAGAAAGCATAAGCAGTTCGACCTAAAACTCACATGTTATTTAAGAGCTGGAAGCAAGTCTTAAACCCAAGTTCTGTGACACAGACCAGACAGGGATCCTGAGATGTGTCTCCTTAATGAGTGAAGCTCCCCTCAGCCTCCCACCCCTAAGTAAAGGGAGCCAAGTAGATATTGTTATGATTAATGGTTAGTCCTTTGCTTATCTTTTTTTCCAGCCCTTCTCACTATCTGAAATGTTTGTCTTGTCCAATGAGGAGGCTCCTCTTTCAGTATAAAAATCTTTCTAAAATTACGGGAGAAGCCTTGCTGATATCTTGTTGAGCTCCCCTCAACGGCCTCGCCAAGCCGTAGGTCTGGCTTTTGTTTTGTGTCCCCACGCCTCCGTTCTGCTCGCCGCCGTCACCGGTCAGCCCCCAGCCCTCCTCACAGCCCCATCTGGCCTGCTCGGGTTGTCTCCGATCTCCCTGTCGTTGCTCCATCTGGGCAGCCGGCGCAGGCGCGGAGACCAAGCAGAGCTGGAGGATTTTAGTTTCCTTTGCTCCGGACTCTGTATCACGTGGAAGCAGAGACTTTGGCAATCTGACACATCAGTTCAAGCCCAAGCTCGAGGCAAGTGAAGAAAAGGTAGATCTTGAATTTCCTCCTGAAAGATTCCTGCTGTGAGATTCAGTAGGTCACGTTGGCTGCTGGCATTCTGATGACGTATTTGTGGAATTCCTCCACATTGCTGGACATTTCTGGGGTGGTAATTGATTGCAATTTTAAAAAGTTTAAATTAGGAGTTTGGGATTAACATGTACACAGTACTATATATAAAACAGATAACAAGGACCTACTGTATAGCACAGGGAACTATCCTCAGTATTTTGTAATAAAGCATAAGGGAAAGAATCTGAAAAAGAATGGATATGTGAGGTATATATATATATATACATATATACACAACAGATAACAAGGACCTACTGTATAGCACAGGGAACTATCCTCAGTATTTTGTAATAAAGCATAAGGGAAAGAATCTGAAAAAGAATGGATATGTGAGGTATATATATATATATATATACATATAAACACGTATATATATATAACTGAATCATATGTATATGAATCACGTTGCTGTACACCTGAAACTAACACGACATTGTAAATCAACTACAATTTAAAAAAAAAAAGGAAAAAAACTTCCATTCTTGTTTGTGATTTTAGCTTAAAAAGCTACGTAGCACATTCATAAGTTTGGGGATTGGAAGGGAATGTAGAAAACAAAAGACGAGGGTTGTTTTTAGGTTCAGGAGATTGTGATCAATTTTTCTAAATTCCAATGTTTTATTATAATTATTCAATAAATAAAAAGTAATTGTAAAAAAAGTGTATACACAGCATAGAATATTTGTGAAGTACACACAGTCTCAGCACCCTTTCATTTATTCCTGAGTAACGTCACTTAAATTTTCTCTGGGTCAGCTGTGGGCCTTGCTGTACATTAGTGTACCTGATACGTGTTACTGCAGGTTACTGTACCCAATGCGCATGCTTTTTTCTATTGGGGGCTTTTAGCTGTTTCTTTTCTTTTTAAAAAATTTCACAGGAAATCTGTCATTTTGATATTGTCATCCTGCTTTCTATCAGCATTTTTTTTTAAAACTTGAATACCATAAAATTCCCTTAGTATAAAAGAGTTCAGGGGGCTTCCCTGGTGGCGCAGCGGTTGCGCGTCCGCCTGCCGAGGCAGGGGAACCGGGTTCGCGCCCCGGTCCGGGAGGATCCCGCGTGCCGCGGAGCGGCTGGGCCCGTGAGCCGTGGCCGCTGACCCGCGTGCCGCGGAGCGGCTGGGCCCGTGAGCCGTGGCCGCCGAGCGCGCGCGTCCGGAGCCTGTGCTCCGCGACGGGAGAGGCCACGGCAGAGGGAGGCCCGCGAACCGCAAAAAAAAAAAAAAAAAAAAGAGTTCAGGGAGTCAGGGTTGCAGAAAACCTGACCTGTTTATTCTCTTGCTTTCAGACAAAAAAAATCACAGCTGAAGCATGACAGATAAATAGCAGTTCAATTTGCCAAACTCCTCAGGGACAGATCTAAAGTCTCCCTCAGAGATTACCCTTCTCTGTCAATAAATTCCTCATAAATATTAGATAAATTCTTCTTGCTACAGTTTAAGGCTGTTTTCCTTTTGTGGGTTGATTGACTAGGGATGTTGAACGGCTGGTCAGCATCGTCCACATGTCACATTGCACGTTGTATCCGCCTTCCGGCTCTTCTCCCGGCAGTACTGTGTTCATTATTGAGACATCGCCTCATGGATTAATACACCAGTCTTTCAGCCAGATCCTGTTGGGATGATTGCTGCGCTTCGTTTGTGCCCAGATCAACCTTCTAACAGGTGAAGTTGCTTTCATTCAATTCAACAGGTGTTTATTAAATGCTTCTGTGAGCCCCAAAGTTGCAGGCCTTAATGGACAGCACCTCGGAAAGGACAGCGTTCAGGGCTATGTGTTTTAAAATAGGACATAAAATTTAAAATTAAGCTATTTAACTTCAAAAGGAGTAAGACAAGTTGAGGTTACAACCTGCTGCTGGGGCATAAACTTCCAACCCTGAGCCATTCTGCACCTTTGAACCCCTGTCTTTGCGAGTCCTTGAGCGGCTGACCCAGCGGGACCCTCTCTCAGTGGCAGCTTTATGCCGCTGGGTTGGGGGCCTTGAGCCAGCGCTGTGTGTGCTCGTCTTCGGGCACGTGATCCTGGGATCAGAAGGGCCTGACAAAGAGCCGCCCGGGAGACTTTCACCTGTGGGTCATCACCAGGCCTTGGTCTTGATGAAAGTACACAAGCACAAAGGCTCGCGCCCATCAGCTTATCGTGTGAGGTCTCAGACCCGGCAGCTGGGAGCGTCTCTGGCCACTTTTAGTTCCTGTGTTAAAGGAGTGTAGCTGAGAAAAGACAGACAACTCAGGTTTTGAAGTTTCAAAAGGTGGGGCTCTTGTGTTCTAGCTCCCGTGTCAGAGGTATCACGGGGGCCGCTTTTTAGTGGCAGCTCAGCCAGTGGCTCTTCTGCCTTTTAGGTGTTTGGGAGAGCTGCCCACGGGAAGCTGTGGTCAGTAATGTAGTAGGTCCCATTTCAGACCTTGTTAGTTAGATGCTGGCCTCAGTCTTTATAAAGACTGTTAGATCTTCTGCTGATGCCTAAGTGGGAAATCTTTGACATTAAAAAATTTTTTTTTCAATTTAAAATGTGTGTGTGTGGATCGTCCCAGATAGACTTGTGTCTTTGGCCTCATTGGACATACTTAGGTCCCGTGCCAGTGCTTCATGAACTTTAAAAGTCACCATCGAACCCTCCAAAGAAGCTATACTAGTGGCTAATAAACCATGAAAAAATGCTCAACGTCACTAATCATTAGGGAATTGCAAATCAAAACCACAGTAAGATATCATCTCATACTGTAGGATGGCCACTATATAAAACAAACAAATCGAAGATCACAAGTATTGGTGAAGATGTAAAGAAATTAGAAGTCTGTCAACTGTTGGTGGGAATGTAAAATGGTGCTGCTGCTGTGGGAAACAGTATGGTGGCTCCTTGAAAAATGAAAACTAGAATTACCATATGATCCAGCAATTCCGTTTCTGGGTATATGCCCAAAGGAAGTAAAAGCAGAGTATTGAAGAGATACTTGTATACCTATGTTCACAGCAGCATTATTCACAATGGCCAAGAGGTAGAAAGCAGTCTCTAGGTATCCATTTACAGATGAATGGATAAACAAATTGGGTACACATACAATGGCATATTATTCAGCCTTAAAAAGGGAGGAAATTCTGATGCATGCTACACCACGGATGAGCCTTGAAGACATTACGCTAAATGAAATGAGCCAGTCACAGACAACACATCCTGTATGAGTCCACTTACATAATGTACCTAGAGCTATCAGATTCATAGAGACAGAAAATAGAATAGTTGTTACAAGGGGCTGGGGAGATGGGGGAGAGGGTGAGGTGGGGAGTTGTTTAATGTACGGAGATTTAGTTTTGCAAGATGAAAAGCATTCTGGAGATGGATTGCATAACGATGTGAACGTGCTTCGCATTGCTGTCTGTACACTTGAAATTGGTTCAGATGGTAAATGTTACATGTGTTGTACCACAGTTACAAATAAAATTTTTTTTTAAGAGGAAAAAAGTCGCTAGTGGCCCCTCACTGCTCTTCTCGCTCTGTCTGTGGCGGAAATAAAGGCTTTGTGTCCAGCAGTGAGCACAGCACCCCAAGCCCCCCCTCTTTCCCTCAAAGGTGGGCTTCCTGCCTCTAGCCTTGTGCAGTGAGACCCAAGCAGGTGCTGGAGAAAACCTTTTCATCTCATCGACTGGGTCCGCCTCTCTGACACACATTATTTTAGCCAAGGGCTGTTTCCCTGTGACTCTACATTTTGGGTTTTGTTGTGGCTGCTTCGTCAGATGGGGAACAGGGACCCGTTCTCGCCACACCAGGACGATGCTTCTACCGGTTGTTTTCCTAGCGGTGGTGGTGACAGATGAGCCATGACTCAGGGCAGCACTTTCACCTGCTCTCCCCTGAAACAAAGGCGTACATTTGAATGCAGACTGTGTGGAGTGAAAGGCCTTTGAGGCGTACATTTGAATGCAGACTGTGTGGAGTGAAAGGCATTTGCAAGGGGGGGGAGGGGGGGGAAGGGCTGGGGGGCGGGGGGAGGGGTTGGTCCTGGCTTCCTTCACATCTTCCCAACAACGCCGATGGATCACGCCGCTCATAGACATTCCATGTATTATTTTGACAGGGATTCTGGGCACCTGTTGTTTGTTCACGTAATTTACATGAAACCTTCGTGTAATGGGTGTAAAACGCTTGACAGAGTTTACTCCGATTTCTGTTTTTCAGGATCATTTCATGGACTCACTCCTTTCACTTGCTAACCATGCTGCCTTGCTCCCAGGACCCTGTCAAGTCGACTGACCATTAATCTCCCTCAGCGCACAAACCAGACTGCAGGTAAATCTTGCTCACGGGAGCTGCGGTTCATGTGGAGTTGCATGACTGTGATTTAGAGGATTCGTAAAGGTTTAATTATTCCCATTATTTGCGTTTTAAACTGTGTTTGATAATTGCCACCAAAGAAGCATCAGCCCTTTTGAATTTTGTGGCTGTACATTCTTAGGTACAAAAGAATTAAAATGAAAAACCTACTACATATATTTGGAAACATGACTGGAAGCATCACCTCCAACTTGCCTCAAACAGTGATATACTGGTTAGAATAAAAAACTGAGGGTGGGGTGGGGGGGGGAGGTTTGGATCAAGTTTCACCTTGAATTTGGCTTAACTAATAGACTCCTTAAGCAAATTGGGGTTTTAAAGGGAGTTGAAAGAATCTAACAGTTTCTTTTTTAATACCCACATTCTAACAAGTCAGCTTCAGACTTTTTTCTATCATCAGGTTCTAAAGTGAGAACCCTTAAAGTCTTTAGAAAAGCTCTACAGATGTTTCATTAAAATGTTTTTCTGACCCAAATGAGAGCTTGTATTTTCCTCCCCTTTTTTTCCATCTGTTTAGTTGTTTTGTTTTTTTTTTTTTTAATAAATTTATTTATTTATTTTTGGCTGCATTGGGTCTTCGTTGCTGCACACGAGCTTTCTCTAGTTGCGGTGAGCGGGGGCTACTCTTCGCTGCGGTGCGCGGTCTTCTCATTGTGGTGGCTTCTCTTGTTGTGGAGCACAGGCTCTAGGCGCGCGGACTTCAGTAGCTGTGGCTCGCGGGCTCCAGAGCGCCGGCTCCGTAGTTGTGGCGCACGGGCTTAGTTGCTCCGCGGCATGTGGGATCTTCCCGGACCAGGGCTTGAACTCGTGTCCCCTGCGTTGGCAGGCGAATTCTTAACCACTGCGCCACCAGGGGAGCCCTCAGTTTAGTTTTGAGAACTTCTAGTCCTTATCCTTTTCGATATCCTACTCTGTGTGGTACATGAAAGCTCCAACATAGTATGGTACCCAGAGTCATGTTATTACACATGTGGTCATTTTTCAGCAGCAATCACTTATATTGGGGTATGGTATGAGCTCTTCCAGTAGCTTGTGTATAATGAAGATATATCTGTGTGGTCACTGAAAAATCATTATATTGGAGTGACAGAGTCAAGATATTTTTCCCTCATTTTTCTCTTCAAGAATCATTGGTTCAAAACCTCCCAATACCAAGCCTATAGGAGGTCTCTGTCTTAAGCTGATTCCTATGCCTTTTCAGTTTCTGAATTAACATCAGACAACAGATTGTGTGCTTAAAATCACTAGCACAGGAGCGGGCAGTACTGTTTATCTGCAGGTCGTACCTGCATTTTAGGAGGAGAACCAGTTCCGTACGTCACTCTTGTCCCCACGTCTCTGAGTTGTGTCAGGTTCAGGAAGAAGTCGCTTGGTTCCTTCGTCATGCGAAGAACGTATTTTTAGAAAGGTCTGTCATGGTGGAAGGTAATTTAGGTCGTGACTCTTACTGATGCTACTGTTCTTAATTTAGGTTACAATGGGGAACTCCGAGAGTCAGTACACCCTTCAAGGATCTAAAAATCATAGCAATACTATTACTGGTGCTAAGCAAAAGCCTTGCTCCCTGAAAATCCGTGGCCTTCACGCAAAGGATGACAAGTCATTGCACGGATGGGGTCACGGAAGCAGCGGAGCCGGGTACAAGTCCAGGTCGCTGGCCCGAAGCTGCCTTTCTCACTTCAAGAGCAATCAGCCTTACGCATCCCGACCGGGTGGCCCCTCGTGTAAAGTCTCCAAAGGCAGTGCCTACTCCAAGCACAGGACAAATGCCTCGGGATCGGATTTCCAGGGCAACGATGCTGCTTTCTCCCCGGAGAACGGCTTCCACTACGTCGGGCACCCACCGGCGGATAACCACGCGGCCTCGAGGGCCTGCAATGGGCACCTTCTCAACTGCTACGGCAGGGACGAGAGCGTCGCGTCCACCCCTCCCGGCGAGGACCGCAAGAGCCCCAGGGTGCTTATCAAGACGCTGGGCAAGCTGGACGGGTGCCTCCGGGTGGAATTCCACAGCGGCGGCCCGCACAGCGCCGCGTCCCCGGGGCCCTCGGGCGGCCCCGTGCAGCTGCTGCGCTACTCGGCCGGCTCCCCGCCCAGCCCGCGCGCCTCCCCCGCCGCCGCCGCGCGCCCGCGCTCCAGCAAGGGCAGCTCGCTCAGCTCCGAGTCCTCCTGGTACGACTCGCCCTGGGGCCCGGCCGGCGAGGTCAGCGAGGCCGAGGGCTCCTTCGCGGCGCCCGGCACCCCGGAGCCTGAGCCCGAGCCCGGCCTCCACGCCGGCTTCCCGCCCAGGGACGCTCCGAAGCCTTTCAGCCAAAGCGCCTCCCTCTCGTCCCTCCGGGAACCGTACCCGGACGCCACCCTGGGGAGCCTGGCCCCCGCGGCCCTGCGGCTCTCCGACGACTACGTGGGCACGCGTGCCAGCCTCAGCGCGCGCGTCTCCTTCGCCTCCGACATGGACGTGCCGGCCCGCGTGGAGCGCGGGGAGCCCGGGCAGTTCGCGTCCTTCACCCTTCCCTGCCGCAAGTCCAGGGCGCTGAGCGAGGAGCCCTCCAAGAAGGACACCCTGAAAGCCAGGATGCGCCGCATCAGCGACTGGACGGGAAGCCTCTCCAGAAAGAAAAGAAGACTCCAGGTGAGTCAGGCTTGGAGCGCCAGGAAGGGTGCTCTTCGGTTTTCCATCTGCAAAATGGGGACGTTCGCAGGAGCTACTGCAGGGCGTGTCCTGAGGCTTGAATGAGCTCTTGAGAGTGAAGAGTTTAGCCTGAGCCGTGGCACATCTTGTTTGCAGGTGTACGTGTGTGTGTGTTTTCTTTTTTTCCTTTTGCTTCAGATGTGCATTTTCACTCTTAACCCTGAAGTCGAGGATTCTGTCCAGTCTCGTCTCCTGGACTCTGGTATGGACCCCACAGGCCGCATCCCAAGACCTGGCCAAACGGTTCTTAGAAAGGACAGTGTTGGAGAGACTTCCCCCAATGAATTGGTTATCTGAGTATTTTGCTAGAGCTCATTCGTAAAGCCTAAACGGAAAGGAAGAGAGAGAGATCGTTGTCATTTTTGGATGAGTAGCCTTGCTGAGCTCGATATTACTTTGGAGAAATTAAAATTCCTGTTGTTCGGTTGGTACATCGGGAAAAAACATGTGGGCGATCTATCTATAGGTATGATCTCACCACCTCCTCATGGGGGTAGCTAACAGTTTTGAAAACACCTTGACCTAAGTACACGGAATAGCAAAAAGTATGATGATGTTGAGAAAATAAGAATCATGATGATGACGGTAATCCTTTTAATGGGCATATAAAGTTTGAATGGGGGAAACAAAATGACTTCGACATCAGGAAGGAAAGTAATAGTTTGCCTTCTTAGGTAACGGGATTTCTAGGTTTTCAGTTGCTTGCTCTTTGTTTGTTTGTTTTTACATTTAATCATTTATAGACGGGAGAAAGTGTTGTTGTTGTTGTTTTTTTTAACTCAATATAAGTCAGATTGTTAAAGGAAATTTGAATGACCAGTTTGTCTCTGGTAGAATTGCATTTAAGCCATCCTAAATAGATACATACTTATAAAATTGCATAGAGCTTTAGGGATAGAAAATAACTTCCCTGAGCAGATTGTTTCAGATCTATAAAATTTACCATTAGTTATTTCCTTCTTATGTATAAGGTCCATGCCCCCTGCCCCCAAATTGTACTTTGTGCCCTTTTCTCCTCCTCTACACAGAGACGAAGAACAGATGATTGTTGTCCTGTTACAGAACTCTTCATACCCCTGAAAGTAGTCATTTGCTCCCTCCTTACTTGTTACTTCTTCATGCTAAACTGCTAAGTACTGTAGTAGAGATTTCTTTGACCTTTTTTTCCTCAGCTGCCATTTCCCAAACAACTGACAGCAGTCAGGCATAATTGGAGAGAGAACTCTTACTTTCTGGGGAGCTGCAGTCACACACAGACAGCTTTCCCGTCTTTTTGATGCAAGTGTTGTGTTGTCGACTAGTGTTCAGCTCTCATCTGCTGTGGCCCTTAAGCCTGTTCCTCCACATCTCTTATTTGCATGTTTCTCGTCTGTGCTTGTGGCCTGGCTTACACCCGGCTCTGCTGTGTCTCATTCCGTTTCCATTCAGGTCCAAAGCAGACCCTTTGCCACTGTGAACAGACCACATTCCGCCCCATGCAGGACCTCGCTGCCCAGCCACCCTGGGAAGTGAACCTCCTTCAAGTCTGTATCATCCAAAGATTTAACTGGATGATCTGTAAGCCTGTGAAGTTAAGAACAGACTGGTTACGATCAAAGAATCTGAATTTGAAAGCTAGAAAGGACTCCCCCCCATTTTAAAAGGAAGAAACTAATGTTCAAGGAGTTTGAAGACACATGGCTCGTTAGGGGAGAAGCCAGGGCCAAAGCCACTTCTGCTAAAGCTCAAAGGTGTGCCTTTTCCACCTAGCCACATGGCCAAGGTACTGTTGATAGCCACTAGTAATTACTTTGGGGTTACTGAATATTAAGGTAATAAACTATCTTGTATTTTTGAAAAGTGGCCTATGAAGGTAGCTTTTGAGTTTTGCTTGTGTCACATTTTGATAATTTATAAAGGTGAGCAAAATGTACTTTTTTGGTAAGTATGCCACTTCCATTGGCCATGCCTTTGCTTTTTTGTTTTTTGTTCTTTTGTTTTGTTTGGCCGCACCATGCAGCTTCTGGGATCTCAGTTCCCTGAGCAGGGATTGAACCCGAGTCACCAGGCCACCAGGGAACTCTGGCCTTTGTTTTTCTTTTACAATTGAACGTGAAGACAAAGTTTGGATCCTTAAAAAATGTAGTCAGTGCATAGGAGCAAAGTTTGTGACAGTATACTATAGTAAGGACCAAATGCTTATCCTCTTACACACACAGACTTCTGTATGCCAGCAGGGCTTAGGCTTGGAAAATCTTCCTATGATGGGTAGACATATTTTGTTTTGACTTTTTAGAAAAAAGTGATGTAAAAAGAGCAGTCCTTTTTTTATAGGGTTTTCAACCACTCTGGGGAGTTAGAGCCTGAAAGCAGATTAATCAGTGGAAAAACTTACATAGCTGAGAAAGAATATCACACTATTCAGAGCTAGAGGGAGGGGGAGGGAACACACATGTGCTGGAGAAGAGCATGTGTTTGATGCTGGTAAACTATTCATATTAATGCTGCTTTGCTGAGACCTGTGAGGCCTTGCTCCTGTCCTGGGTAAACTTTCCATTCTGTCAGTCAGGGTGGGCTAGGTTATGCGGAGGTAACAAAAAGCCCTCAATTCTCTGAGGTTTAGCGCAAGCAAAGTCTATGTCTCATTCAAGCTGCAACTCTGGTCTGCATTGTTCCTCTCTGGGACCCCAGGTCCACAGAGCAGTTACCATCTGGCACGCCGCAAGCCTCTGTGGTAGAGGGAGAAAGAACCGTGTGTTGGCTTTCGAAGCTCCCACTCAGGGGTGACACGTTTCACTTCTGTTTGCATTTATTGGCCAAAGCAAGTCACATGGCCTTGCCTAACTCCAAGGGAGGGGGCTGGGGAGTAGGGAATGGTCCTGCCGTGTACCCTAGGGGAGGACCAGATATATTTGAGGGGTAGCAGTGACTACTACTGCAGAGTTTCTTACAGAGGAGAGATTCAGGACACAGAGACTCTGGCTTTCTGACCATCTTAATTTTAGGCTCTCACTGCCCTTTGAGGGCTACATAGTCACAGGGGATTTCTGCAGAGGACCAGTGGCCGTTACTGTGAAAAGGACAATAGCATATGAAGAATGACATGGTAAATTTGGTACTTTTTCCTAGGGAGTGCGGAATGGTGATAAGAGTTTTCCTTTAGCTCCAAAGGAATTTAGTGACATCTCTTGAATTCCTCTCTACTCTTTGCTATAGTGCTCTTGTCATCGTTATGTTATCCATTGTTTACGATTATCCAGTGGGGGTGGAAATGGAAATCAGACTTCTTTATGTACATGTCTAACATAGCACCTTAGTTTCACATCCATAACACAGTGATCAGGAAATCCAGCTGAGACTATTTAGGAACTGTCCTCCCTCCCTCCTTCCCTTCCTTCCCTTCCTTCCTTCCTTCTTTCCTTCCTTCCTTCCTTCCTTCCTTCCTTCCTTCCTTCCTTCCTTCCTTCCTTCCTATTGGCCTGAAAATGAGTCACTAGCTATTAGGATTCTAGATAGGAAGCTTTACAAATTTATTAGAGACCAGGAAAGTTCATGTCTGTGTATAAGAATCAATTATGGATGCTAAAATGCGATCTTTCTCCATTTGTCAAGGAGGCAAATTTGTCTTGCTCTGCTCCAGTTGAACATTTAAAAGTTAGCGCTGTGACTTAAGTCTCCCTCTTATGAGAAACAATGTCAGCAGTACTACTAACAGGTTACACTTAAGTTTGCTACTTGATGCCTTTCTCTGGCAGGGCTCTACTTGGTTTGAAACACCCCATTATAGCTCTAGCTGGGTACCAGAGGCAATCCCAGTGTTCTGGGGCTGTGAGTCAGAGAGTCCTATTTATAGCTGAAATAATGTCAATACTTGCTAAGTGAGAAGTATTCCTTCATCTCCTAAGAACTTCTGAAGAGCAACGAAGTGACAATTGAAAAAAAAAAAAAACCTTAAACTATTTTGAAAGTTTCCTGTCCAAGTGACTCACCACAGCTGGCTTATTTGCTCTGTTCTTGCATAAGCATCAGTGTATAAATAAATCTGATTATGGGACATAGTATAAACAGAGCGGAAGATAATATTTTCATTAGTAATAGCTATGTTTGGGGCTCAGTTGCTTGTAGCCCTTGGGTATTTAGAAGCACTTTTCTATTGATGATTTTCCTGCAAAAGATAGCAACTAATTGCGACTTGATTTCTAGATGAAGGTTTCTGAAAAGAAAACCCCTCCATACAGAGGAATATTCAAAATAAGGTCTTTAGTCACTGGTCCTTGATCCTGTTTTCCCTCCTTTTTATTTTAATGGAGAAGGAAAACCCACTAGCCTCTGAGTAGATGAGTATGTTAGAGTCTCTCTGCAGAGTTACCTCAATTTAAGCTGTAAGTTTGGAATGTCAGTGTCTTTTAAGTCATAAATTAGCTCACTTTCTGCTGAAAAATTTCCTTACTGCTATTGACCAGTGAATGGCCTCTGTGCAAGTTATTCTTCTTGAATGTCTGGACTTGTAATCTAGACGTTAGAGGAAACCTTTGTGTTTTCATCTCTGTAAATGGCCAATTCACTGTTCGGTGCATGTTGTCCTAAGGGGGGCAGCGGTTATTAGAATAAATATTAATTTTATTTAGAACTGCCTGTGTCTGATTTTGTGGCAGAATAACTATTAAAGAATCATGCTTTGGTATTCGCAGTGCTTAAAATAAAATAGGTGTTCAAATAAAACGGTGTGAATGAATTAATAGTACATGCCTTTCGTGAAAGAATTCCCAAAGTAAAGAATATTTGTTCTGAAGTAAAAGCTACAGTTGCTGACCACTACCCTTTGTGGACAAGGAGCCCCAGGTGCATGGTTTTCACTCTCCGAAGAGGGCGAACACGATGCTAGAGATCTCAGTGTCTAGACCTTGGAAGGGGGTGAGAAGCTGAGACTGTTCACTGTGGGGAGAGGAAGGAAAGTTTGTATAAGACCACACCCTCCTTGATCCTGGAACTGGTGCTTTTCTAATTTAGCTTAAGAATGATCCAGAAGAAAAACAAGACGGCAAGGACATGAATTCTTTCCCGGAAGACACTGATTGACAATGAGCAAAGAAGTATCAGTCTTCGGATAATCTTCGCTAGTGTGTTTTGAATATGCTAGTTCATTTTTTGATGCTAACGGTAGGTTAGATTTAGGATAGTCGGGGTTATGTGGTTTACATTTTTTAAGCATTGATTCCACGGGCTATACGTTGGGTTGAGCGATACCGTTGCTATAATTCTTTCTGATTTGCAGACTTGATGATTAAAAAAAAAAAAAGAATCTTGCTTTGCAGCAGTAGTATTAGCAAACCACACTGTTAACACGCATGCCGTATTGGGGAAGGGGTGCTCTGGTCACACGTAAGCTCTGATGGGGGGGTCATCTGTGTTGCTCACAGGAGCCGAGATCCAAGGAGGGCAGTGACTACTTTGACAGTCGCTCGGATGGGCTGAATGTGGACGTGCAGGGCCCCTCCCAGGCATCTGCATCCCTGTGGTCGGGCTCGGCTCAGATCCTGTCCCACAGAAGCGAATCCGCTCACGCGATCGGCAATGATCCCCTGCAACAGAACATTTACGAGAATTTCATGCGAGAGCTGGAAATGAGCAGGACCAACACGGAGAACCTCGAAACGTCCACGGAGACCGCCGAATCCAGCAGCGATTCGCTCAGCTCTTTGGAGCAACTGGACCTGCTCTTTGAGAAGGAACAGGGGGTGGTGCGCAAAGCCGGGTGGCTCTTCTTCAAACCCCTCGTCACTCTGCAGAAGGAAAGGAAGCTGGAACTGGTGGCTCGGAGGAAATGGAAACAGTACTGGGTGACCCTTAAAGGTAAGTGATCGTTACCACCCAGAGAGCCCCTGGGGTCCTTTCCTCGCTGTCCTCTCTCCTAGGAAGTGTCAGTGAGTGCAGTGTTGACCTGAGTGCACGTGAAGGCGTCTGATGCAGAATCTACCAGCCTGCTTTCCTACGAATACCTTCTCAAACCTGTATAATATGCCTCACTTAACATTCGTATGCATTATTCATTCTCATGAGTAATGACTGAATTTAATAACTATTGCTCATTATTTTATAGGTATTTCTGTACCATTCTTTAATACTTTTCCTGCATCTGGGGGGTGGGAGGGGAGCCCCAAATAAGTTACCAGACGTAGTTTAGTTATTTGGAATATAGATCATGAATTTCTGCGCATGTTCAAAACTCCAAAGAGGTTATCCTTCCCAGCTTGTACAACTAAGAATTTCATCCGCATTATTTGATTTGTGTCACCTCACCTTTATGAACTGAGAGTCTAATTGTCGTCACCAACAAATGCTTTTTTTTTCTTCGTTTTTTGATGCACAGGAAATAGGAGAAAGCATTTGCTCTGTTAAGACGATAAAGTTTTCTCACAAGCATTGCCATTTAAAAATTATAATCGCCTCGCTCATTGTGGATGGATAGATTATTTGAAGTGATCTAAGGCTCTGAGTCAGCATCATGTTGATTTATACAGATGTGAACACAGAGCAGCCCCACAGCCTCTGGCATTTCTTCACAGCTGTCCTGTGACTCTTTGTCAGCGGCACCTGGTGTGGTGCGCAAAGTCACACCTCATTAGTGGCCACCACCCTTCCTTGTCATGGGAGAAGGCAGAAACAGAAATCACATCTGCACACACACAGCGAGTGTGAAAGGCCCGGAGCTGTCTGCGGCGCTCTCCATATTTAGATATCGTGAGCCGTGGGGAGCTGACATCAATTCATAATTACCCAGAAGCCCCTCTGGGAAAGGTGCACCCGCGAAGGCACCTCATCTCCTTTCCCTAGCAAACTGGAGGGTTTATAAAACCCAAGACCCAGCATCCCACACGGATGCAGTCCTCTTTTCCAACTTCTGGATTTGGATGCTCGTGATACCTTGTGGCTGAGGAAGGCAAAGAGCTTACCCAGTTTGGGTGTACTGGAGAGGCGGGGTTTTCTACTGGATGATGGAAAGAGATTTGGAAGGTTGCAGTTATGGGTCAAATCCAGCAAGATAACATTTTGAAGGGGTAAGTGATGCTTTAAGGTTTAATAATCAAAGAGCTACCCAAGTACAGGATAGGGAGGTATAGCCGCGAAGTATTACAAGTGAAAAAGATTTGAGGGTTTGATTTGCAGGCCATTCACAATGGGTTTCCTCTGTGATAGGCTAAAATGAAAGGAAATATGATTTAAAGAGAACACATGGTTGTTGGCTACATCATTAGAGGTGTCATGTCGTGTGCAGCTCCATCATTCCCCCCTGCCTCTGCCCTGGTCAGAGTTGGCCGTTTCTCTCCTTAGGGGCAGGCTATTGCAGGAGACTTGTTCATGAACGAGCCAGTGGGTCTTGTAAAAGTTCCAGCTGAAGAGGGGAGTGAAAAATGTCCCCTCAGGGCAATGAGTGTCTGGAGTTGTTTGTGACTCAAAGCCTGAAGCTGCATCCCATCGGTGCGGTATTTAGAATGGGTGCACTGTATTCTAGAATGTGTCATGCATAGGATGTGTCAGTCTTGTAAAAGAGACACTGAATTTATTCTGGTTTATCCGAGGTTGGGATAGGACTAATAAATGGAAGACAAGCTGATTGTGAATCAAGGTAAAAAATACAACAGAAAAAAACCCCCACAAAACCCACTGCCTTCCTGAGTTCCCTGCTACTGGAGACGTTTGTGCAACGCCAGAGTGCTGGAGGCTTCCTGGGGGAAGTTCAGGCAGGGATCACTTAAGTTTGGAAGACGGCGTCTCCAGGACCCTGTCTGCCATCCTAGCAGCTACCCGGGGAACTTCTGGTTGCTGACTTCGGGGGCAGGGATGGTCCTGACTTGTCCCTGACGATTGCAAGATCCACAGTCCTTCCTGGGCCCTTGCTGGTTAAACGCTTGAAGACCCGTGGATAAAGGGTGCTTTGTAGGGGTAAATGTTATAAAGCACACAGCCCTTTGTTTCCTTTGCAGCCAAGGAAAGGCATGGGATAGAGATGTTTTTTTCCCAGCATCACCTTTTCCATGTGGTTTTCTACACCTCTTTCCTCTGGGAATTCAATATGTTGAATTCAACTTTCTTGGCTTAGAATCCAAGTTGAAATATTTGGACTTAACTATTTTGTTTAATCGTAGTTAAAAACATATATGTGTATATATATACACACACGTACATTTAAGCAGAATTTTTAAATTATCCTTGGAGTTTCTATGTAACTAAAGTAGAAACAGTGTTTTTCAGAGACAGTGGCTATCAGCCAACCATCTGGTTGCCCACCTACATAGAATGTATAGGTATGCTAAGGGTGCAAATGCTTTTTAGGGTTCGGAGGATGTAATAAATTTTTAACAAGGGTGATTCTGCTTTCCATCTGTCTTTTCCAACGAGTGGATTTTCGTGCGGTTCACAGGGAACTTCCCGGGCAGAACAGTTGGCGAGGGGGTTAAAGCTGTCCCTCAAAACACACAGTACATAACCGAGGTCAGGAGGGGTGTTCGTAGAGGAAGTTAAGACGCTGGTCATTCTACCTGTGACAGGGAAGGACGGATGAGTGTGGGTTGAGAAGGTGGGTTTGAAGGGAGACCGAGACTAATTTTTCTCCTTTCACTGGTGATCTTTCTGGTAATACAGCCTCTTCTCTTCTTGTGCTTCCAGTGCTGTTCTGATCTGTTTTCTCTTTTTGCTTCCACTGACAACTGCCCAGGCTGACACCAGCTCCTGGGGGCGTGGACAGGGCAGGACTGACGGCCACAGCATCGGCGGGTGGGGTGGGCACAGGAGGCTCTGCTGACATGGGCGCGCAGCCCCTCTCCATCAGCCTCATTGCCCCCGCGTCAGAGATGCAGATTAAGTTAAACTCGATGTAATAGACTTACGACTGATTTCCTGTTCCTTAAATTCGATAGCAACAAAATTCTGCAAATTGTTTGACATACTGGCCTGGTTCTAAAGCGAAATGGCCTGTTTTGGTTTCAGGCTTCCACGGGAGAGCCGCATTCTGTCGGGGTGGGGCGTAGGGGGATGTTAGGCTTGGCAGCGTTCTGGCATCTGCCCAAGATTGCGTTCATTTCCTCTAGATGCCTCGATTCAAACCACCGCCCCTGGGAGCTCCGTGTTAGGGGCGCTGGGAAGTGAACATTAACCCTTTGGAAAGAATTGGGAGTTGGGTGGAGCTGGTGTTGCTCTGTTGTTCTCGGGTCCCGCGGTCATGGGATGTCGCACAGGCTTTTCCTGATGGAAAGACTTGGGGATTGTTTCTAAGTCCGTTAGTGGCTGGAAGAAAAGACAGGCTCAGACCTGCCGCAGTAGCTCTGGCCATAAACCTCTTGCTCCTTTCCCTTGTTCTAAGAGGCTCTCACAGCTTCTGTGTTTGGGTGAGTTTTGATTGTGGGAGGAGAGATCGCTCAGTGCTTCTTGAGATCAGAAAGTACCATGGAGGGAGAAAGTGCTGTCTTGAGCTAGGGTCCTGCATTTTTTTTCTCCTGGCTTCTGTGCTACGCTGGGCTCCATTATATAAACTTGTTCGTCCAGATTAAGATCTGTTTTCAAGGGAAGAAGTGAAACTGGTAAGAGTGAGATAGTTTTCAAAACATGTGAACTTTTATGAATGAAGACTCATAATGTAGTAGGGTAAAGCAGCCATGAAGTGGACCCCATCCACTTACAATGCAGGGGAAAGCAGGCTACTGCTTCATTAACTGTCAGTGTGAAAAGTATTGGGTTGGCCAAAAGGTTCATTTGGGTTTTTCCGTAACATCTTATGGGAAAACCGGAATGAACTTTTCGGCCAGCCCAATGTTTTCAAAGCAAGGGATGGTGCCCATATCATGATGGTACCATATCATTCATCTGCACATGAGAAGTGCTCAAAAGTGTTGATTGGTTGAAGGTTTTAAGGGATATTCAACAAGGAAGCACACTTGTGAGCATTTTAGAATTTGCTTAAAAATTACGTCTCATTAGAAAGCATTCCTATCGAATTATCAAAACAGATCCCTAGTAACTTCTGCCTAGAATATCTTATTAGCTTATTAGGGGAAAGCTATGTACCTGCAAGCATACGTAGTGGCACTTTAGGGTAATGTTTTAAAATACAGGGACATGCAGCTTCATTTTCCTGTCAGTCTAAATTAGCAAGATTGTAGTAATATTTCCTATCACTGTGAGATAAGAGAATATATTAAAATTAAGTTATTCTCTGTGGCATTTGGAGAATAAACTGGGTACTTTCTCACAAATGGCAAAGTGCCCCAGGTGAACTCAGTTTCTTGTGACCCCGCATTGTAAGTGTAGAAGTTCGCTTAGTTAATGAATTCGGGGTTTTCTTCTGTCTCCTGCATTTAGATCTCCTAAGAAGTGTGGTGCTGTGGTTATGAAGGAGGGCTGTGCGGCCAGGGTGCCTGGGTTCAGATCCTGCTCCACTGCAGTCCAGCTATGGGACCTGCAAAGTGGTGTAAACTCTCAGGCTTTCCATCTGTAAAATGGGACTAATAACGGCACCTGCCTTCTAAGGCTGCTTTGGGCACCAAATAAGCCAGAGCATGTGAAATACTTAGAAGAATTCCTGACACAGAGTAAGCAACAATAAATGCTTGGTATTGTTATTACCATTATTATCTTTACAAGAAACATCTCATTTTCATCTGGGTTGATGCTAACACAACTAGGCATAATTTAGATACCAAAATTTCCTTTTGTGGTAAATAGTCTCATTCAGTCATTTTCTTTTTTCTTTTCTTTCCTTTTCTTTTTTCTTTTCTTTTCTTTTCTTTTCTGTTCTTTTCTTTCCTTTTCTTTCCTTTCCTTTCCTTTCCTTTCTTTTCCTAGATAGATCCTCGGGACCTGTGATAAGGACAGTGCTTCTCTCTTTCACAGGATGCACCCTGCTGTTTTATGAGACCTACGGGAAGAATTCCATGGATCAGAGCAGCACCCCTCGGTGTGCCCTGTTGGCAGAAGACAGCATAGTGCAGGCCGTCCCAGAACATCCTAAGAAGGAAAATGTCTTCTGCCTCAGCAACTCCTTTGGAGATGTCTACCTTTTCCAGGTACTGCCGAGCTTTCTTTTTTTACTTTTTATTAGTTATCTGTTTTATACATATCAGTGTATCCATGTCAATCCCAATCTCCCAGTTCATTCCCCCCCCCACCCCTCCCACCACTTTCCCCCCTTGGTGTCCATACGTTTGTTCTCTACATCTGTGTCTCTATTTCTGCCTTGCAAACCAGTTCATCTGTACCATTTTCCTAGATTCCACATATATACGTTAATATACGGTATTTGTTTCTCTCTCTCTCTCTTTTTTTTTTTTTGCGGTACGCGGGCCTCCCTCTGCCGTGGCCTCTCCCGTTGCGGAGCACAGCCTCCAGACGCGCAGGCTCAGCGGCCATGGCTCGCGGGCCCAGCCGCTCCGCGGCATG
>NW_021145975.1:23117-27404 GCF_002837175.3 Physeter macrocephalus | reverse complement strand
GCTCTGCGGCATGTGGGATCCTCCTGGACCGGGGCACGAACCCGTGTCCCCTGCATTGGCAGGCGGATTCTTAACCACTGCGCCACCAGGGAAGCCCTGTTTTTCTCTTTCTGACTTACTTCACTCTGTATGACAGTCTGTAGATCCAACCACGTCTCTACAAATGACCCAATTTCGTTCCTTATCATGGCTGAGTAATATTCCATTGTATATATGTACCACACCTTCTTTATCTGTTCGTCTGTCAATGGGCATTTAGGTTGCTTCCATGACCTGACTATTGTAAATAGTGCTGCAATGAACATTGGGGTGCATGTGTCTTTTTGAATTATGGTTTTCTCTGGGTCATGCCCAGTGTGGGATTGCTGGGTCGTATGGTAGTTCTGTTTTTGGTTTTCTTAAGGAACCTCCATACTGTTCTCCATAGTGGCTGTATCAGTTTACATTCCTACCAACCGTGCAAGAGGGTTCCCTTTTCTCCACACCCTCTGCAGCATTTGTTGTCTGTAGATTTTCTGATGATGGCCGTCTGCTGAGCTTTCTAAATGGAGGGTGGAGGCGATGGCTTGTGTCCTGCTAGGATGAGAAGGACCAGAATTAAGAGGCACAACTTAGCAATTTGAAATAGACTAAAAGCTGTCAGACTTTGGATTAAGGTTTAAGCAAGAGAATTGGCTTCTGCCGACTGCCAGGTGCCGCAGGGTCGTTGCAAATGCAGTCATTCATCCAGCAAGCACTTCTTGGATACCTGCCCATGAAACGCCGGGCTGTAGCCCCTGGGCTGCTCTTCAGGATACAAAGAGAGAAAAATTACGATCCTGTTCTGGACTAGTCCGTGATCTAGTGAGTACAAGATCCGAAGTTCCCAGAGTGGAAGTTGTTAAGTGAAAACCCAGAGAAAATGGACGGTAGAGGCTTAAGTTCTTCCAAGAGTCCCAGTGGAAGTGAAGAAGCTTTTCAGGAAAACCCTCATTGACAAATACTGTAGGGTCTCCTTACCCTGTGGAAGTGGTCTTAGGATGTTAAGACTCAGGTTATCTACTGTTACGATTCTTAGAATCTTTCTAGCAAAGGAGGGGTCAGGCTGAGGTGTGGGTCCTGGTACTCTCGTTGAGTCTGCACATCATCTTGCAACACTTACTGACCTTCTCTGAGCTTCAGACCCTTCAACCCGTAGGATAATAATAGCTTCTAGGATTGTTTTAAGGGTAAACCATATGATATGCATGTGTTAAGTGCTAAAGAAATTCTAACTATCATGACTGCTGTTATTGTGAATTAACTCCAGAGAAGTGGGGGTGAGAGCCAGGAAGTGAAGTGTGCTTCTGAAATGCCTCCGAGTCCAAACCCAGTACTGGGTGTAGACACGACGTGAGCTATAGATTCTATGTGGCCGGAAGCTTCATGGAAAACCTCCTAGGTCCTCGATTCAGGTCTCTGATAAACTTGGTCCTGGCTGCCCCCAGGGCCCCTGTAGAACAATATAGTTGTTTCGGGGCCCCTTTGATTCTAGATTCTTGGGAATCCAGAATTCTCTGAAGTGTTTTGGGCAGTAGGGTTTCCCAGCACTCACCTGGTAAATGCGCTGGGCCCCTAGCCTTACTGCTGTCTTTAACCTGAGCTGACTGAAAAGAGCCAGGGCCTATGGTTTGATTTTCCTTTTTTTTGTTGTTGTTGTTTTGCGGTACGCGGGCCTCTCACTGCTGTGGCCTCTCCCGTTGCGGAGCACAGGCTCCGGACGCGCAGGCTCAGCGGCCATGGCTCACGGGCCCAGCCCCTCCGCGGCATGTGGGATCCTCCCGGACCGGGGCACGAACCCGCGTCCCCTGCATCGGCAGGCGGACTCTCAACCACTGCGCCACCAGGGAAGCCCTGATTTTCCTTCTTTTAACAGAAAGGTTTGCTTGAAATTTCTGTGGTGCTTTAAAGCAAAGTAACAAACTGGTGTGCATATGAATTGTAGGAAAGGTAAATACATGGGATGAAATCTGCATGGACTTAGGAGGAAGTGTGAAATGAATGTTTTATTTTGTGATTCAGGAAAAATAGCCTTAGTTTTTAAGAAGTTTTCCCAGTAGTTCCCATTGTACGATCCCACAGGTCATTGGAGGATTAACATCGTGCTGTGAACGTGTGTGGTTATTTCTGGGCATCGGGAAACTGAACGTGTGTTTCAGCCTGCTTAGAATCATACATCTTTGCCCATTCTGCTTTGTTCAGACTTTCTTTACTGTTTTTAAAATAAAATATTCTTATATGAAAATACTATATGGTCATTGTGTCTGAAGGTACTGAAGGGTAGAAAAAGAAAACCGCTATCCATATATATTCCCAATATTCACAGACGACTATTTTAATATTATTGTGTCCTCCCCGAAATGTTCTTTTATTGTTATTTTTCATAATTGAGTCCATGCCATAGATGAAATTTCACATCCAGGCTTCAAAATGTAACCATTTAGTCCTAATATTTTCTCATCCTATTAAAATTATGACGATAAACCCCTTTTTAGAGAGCAGCATGACGTACACTGCATGGATATACCCTGGTTTTCTTATCACTCCCCTGTTGCTGGGGTACAGCTTGATTCTATCAGTAGTTTGTCTTCCCGTTCTGTCTGGGGCCATGTGTCACCCTCGATGTTCTCACAGGCCCTCTGGCGTAAAGGAAGCCTGTGGACCTGTGTTGAGTGTGTGTTTTTAAAATTAAACAGTTTTTATGAAGTGAAGGTACTTCGGGGTTTTACATGTTCAAGGCCAGCCTGCCACTTCGGAGAACACTTCTGTGGTGAAACAATTCCAAATTGCTTTTTTCCCCCTGTGTTTAGGCCACCAGCCAGACAGATCTGGAGAACTGGGTCACCGCCATCCACTCGGCCTGCGCGTCCCTTTTCGCAAAGAAGCACGGCAAAGAGGACACGGTTCGGCTGCTGAAGAACCAGACCAGAAACCTCGTTCAGAAGATAGATATGGACAGCAAGATGAAGAAGATGGCAGAGTTACAGCTGTCCGTGGTGAGCGACCCAAAGAACAGGAAAGCCATAGAAAACCAGGTACAGGCTATTTACAAGTGTTTCCTACCACTGCTTATGTCACTCAGGGCAAGCTCAGATGGGGGAACTGGTTCCTACAGCTCTGCGGGGAGTAGTTTCTGTGGCTTTTTGGTTCAAGTACTTAATGACTGCACTTTGGTCATATGAGGGATGTGCTGTGCTTTGCAACCTTTGGTGGCTGTATATGTACACTGGAACATTGTGTGACCAAATCTTGTTCCCTCGTGTTGAGTAGCTCCTTGCCTGGATGATTCTCTCATTTATTGGCACTTTCGGAACAAAATTTATATGATAAAACTATTGGAAGATTAGACACATACGATTCTAATACAGAAGATGCCTGTGAAAGAGTAGTTTGGTATAATACAGCTATTCCTGTGTCTGTGGATTAGAAAAAAACCACTAATTTTTTAGTTTGTTTTGATAAGGTGCTAAGGAAGATGCTTTCTCTGGCCTGTCTCCACATTCACGTAATAACTAAACAGCTACTTTCTATGCTGTTTGCATTTTAGAGGAGAGGGAGAAGCTTAGTTTCTATTTGCCTTTACTCAGACAGCCTGAGCACTTACACAAGTGTCGGTGAAATTTCTAGCACCGCTCTCTTCATTCAGTTTCCCTGGGAAACACACTGAGGTAGAGATTTGCATATGGGGAGTTTTATTAGGACCCTTCTCAGGAGTAAGGGAGTGAGGGAGCAGGATTAAGGAGGGACTCGTTGAATTGTGTTGAGCTGATCCTACAGGGCGCTTGGGAGCTGGGAGTGGCCATTCAGAATTGCTTGCTTCCAGTGAGGCATGCTGTGTCATGCCATGTCTACTGGTCAGAGCAGCTGCCTTCAGAGGAGGTGGGTTCCCATTCTTGCGCCATGAGCAGCTAAGGGAAAGAATGCCTCTGTCTTGAAAGGGAGGTCTGGTGGTGCACAACAGTATCCACTACAGTCCCTTCAAAATCAGTGTCAGATGATTTGGGAACTTAAAGAGGGATAGGGCAAAGATGGGTGGGCGTGTTCCTGAATCTTTCATTCTTTCTGCTTTGTAAATTATTAGAGAGAGACCAGGTTCTTTAAAAAAATTCCATGGGGCTTCCCTGGTGGCGCAGTGGTTGGGAGTCCGCCTGCCGATGCAGGGGACGCGGGTTCGTGCCCCGGTCCGGGAGGATCCCGCATGCCGCGGAGCGGCTGGGCCCGTGGGCCATGGCCTCTGGGCCTGCGCGTCCGGAGCCTGTGCTCCGCGGC